>NC_073694.1:108249779-108549779 GCF_029784165.1 Wyeomyia smithii
ACCACAGAACCACGGGGACCACAGAAAATACCAAGAAATACCCATATTGGGTGGTATTTGGTCATTTTCGGCAGTTTCCCATTCACCGGAAGTCGTTATTTTACAATTGGGTTGTTTAGCTATATCAGTTTTTTATATCATCTGAAAGATCTGCATTTTCTGAGTAAAACGTGATTTAAAAATTTTTTCTATCGTTGTCCTTCGCTTTTCGAATCAAGAATTAAAACTGCTCGAAATCTGCTCGAAATCGCTACAATGACAGTTCGCCCATATACTAACTGTCATTGTAGCGATTTGGAGCGAATTTTAATTCTTCATTTAAAAATCGAAGGAAATCACGTTTTGCTCAGAAAATTACACTCTTTTAAATGATATATAAAAATCGGAAATCCGTGAATAGCTAAACAACCCAATTCATAATGTTATCTGAGGTCGATTTGTAGCTTCAGTAAATCATAACAATCCCGGAAACACCCATAATGAGTGTTATTTGGTCTTTTGCCACTGTTGTTTCGGAACCGGAAGTCGCCATATTGGATTTCAAAATGGCATTTGGAGACAATTTCTGGCCTATGAGCATCATTCTGGTTAAAGAAACACCCATATTTGGTTGTATTGGGTCATTTTCGGCAGTTTTCTAGTCACCAAAAGTCGCCATTTTACTACTCAAAATGTTGTCTGAGGTCGATTTGTGGTTTCAGTGCATCATCACGATTTCGGAAATACCCATATTGGGTGGTATTTGGTCATATCTCGCTGTTTCTCAGAAACCGGAAGTCGCCATCTTGGATTTTAAAATGGTATTCAGAGACAATTTCTGGCCTCTGAGCGTCATTCTAGTTAAAGAAACATCCATATTAGGTGGTATTTGGTCATTTTCGTTTTTTTTCCAATCACTGGAAGTCGCCATCTTACAATTCAAAATGTTGTCTGAGGTCGATTTGTGGCTTCAGTGCATCATAACAATCGCGGAAATACCCATATTTGGTCATTTGTCGCTATTTTTCAGAAGCCGGAAGTCGCCATCTTGGATTTCAAACTGGCATTTGGAGACAATTTCTGGCCTCTGGGCGTCATTCTGGTTAAAAAAACACCCATATTAGGTTGTATTTGGTCATTATCGGCAGTTTTCCAGTCACCGGAAGTCGCTATTTTACAACTCAAAATATTGTCGGAGGTCGACAAACGTCCAAACCGTGGAACACCACCCATGGATTGCCTCATACATAGGCAAACTTTATTATTATAAAACATTCGGCCGAGTCCACTTCACAATAAAATGTGCATTTTTTTCAGTGTACCCATTAGGGTAATATTATTGTCAAAAGTTACTCTTTTTCGCATGTCGTGCAGAACAAAATCGGAAGTGGCGCACCTAGCGGTCGAAAAGTTGACTAACGCTTCTGTCATTTTCAATTTGTCTTCATAATTTCATATATATTTGATTTTTTTTAAATCGATGTATTGTGTTTAAATTGCATTTTTTTTTTCAGTGTAGGACTTGATATATAATTTTTTCCATATTTTTTATGAAAATTCAGACAATTTCCTAAAAGTTACTTATAGAACACTTTTTTGTAGAATTTACCGTTTTTGAATTATATTGATTTACAAAAAATCGGCAAAAAAAAGTTTCGCCCTTTTCAGAAGACAGTCTAGACTAATTTTGTAGAAAGTAAGTATGCAGATATGCTTAATTAGGTGATGTCTTCACACCCAAAAAGTTTCAACCAATTCGGAGAGGGTGCTGCCAACGGCGGGTTCATTTGGCGCGAAATCCGTCATTTTTGTTGTCATTCCGACGTAGCAGGCATCGCAGTTTTTGCATGGCATCTTGTATATGACGTTGTTTTGGTGCTCCTGGGAGACGGGGTCTTTAACTGAGTAATTGTCCAACTGTTTTTATTTTGCGGTGTGCTAGTCGAATGTTTTTGTATTCGTTTTTCAGGTGTTTGTCGATTCGGTTCGACAGGTATGGAATGTATGGTATTGAACGGTAAGTTTTCATCGGATGATTGTTGTGGTGTAATATTGTTTTCTTGCCTTCGGTTTATGGTTCTTAGTGCATATAACAGAAACTGTTTTTGTACGGATTCGATTCTATTGAAATGGACGTCTTAATAGGGCGACCAAACAACACTACAGAATTCTAAAATAGATCTAACATATGCAACAAAAAGAGTTTTTATAGTGTACGGGTCTACGAAATGATAACTGAACCTTTTTATAAAACTTAGCATACTGTTGGTTCTATTGATGATCGTATTGTAGTGATCAATGAATGTTAACTTAGAATCCACAATCACTCCTAAATCTCTAATTTGATAACACCTTTCTACAATTTGATGTCCAAGAGTACAACTGGAATGTTCAGGATTTCTTTTCCTTGTGTAGGATAAAATTGTTGGATGTCTGATTTGTTTCTTGTTTCCATGCACAATTTCATGTCATCGGCATATATCAACACTTTGAGACGATTTAACACAAGGGTAACGTCATTAACAAATAAAATGAAGTCACTTTTACTTACTTTACTTTACTTTACTTTTTTGGCTAACGGACCGTTCACCGGTCTAGGGCCGAACGAATTAGAGATGTCCAGCTTCTTCTGTCTTGGGCAGCCGTTCTCCAGTCTCCCCGTACACCAGCAGATCGTGCATCTTCTTCCACCGCGCACATCCACCGCGTGCGAGGCCTACCACGGAGTCGACGGTCTCTTCCTGGTTCTCTACTGAAGATAGTTTTGGCGGCTCTCTCTTCAGGCATCATGGCTGCGCGTCCAGTCCACTGAAGCCTGCCCTGCTGTATTACCTTCACTATATCAGCATGTTTGTATACCTGGTACAACTCGTCATTCATGCGTCTGCGCCACACTGCACCTTCCAAGTTACCGCCAAGTATCGATCGCAGAACTTTACGCTCGAAAACTCCGTGCACTCGACGATCAGCTTCCTTCAGCGTCCATGCTTCATGTCCGTAAAGGGCCACCGGGAGTATCAGCGTCCTATACAGCGCTAGTTTTGTGCGAGTTTGCAAACTACGGGACCTTAGCTGGTTACGCAGTCCGTAGAAAGCCCTGTTCGCAGCTGCAACTCGTCGTTTCACTTCACGGCTCATATCGTTGTCACATGTCACAAGCGTACCAAGATAAACGAATTCGTCAACCACTTCAAATCGTTCCCCATCTATCTCCACCTCAGCACCAACACCACGGGGACTCCCACGCTCTCTGCCAGCTACCATGTACTTCGTTTTGGCAGAGTCAATGACAAGTCCCAATCTCGCTGCTTCTCTCTTAAAGGGTACGAAAGCCTCCTCCATGGCCTTACGGTTGATACCGATGATATCGACGTCGTCCGCAAAACCAAGAAGCATGTGAGATTTCGTGATGATCGTACCGTTTCTTTCGACGTTTGCTCTTTGTACTGCACCCTCAAGAGCGATGTTAAACAGTAGGTTGGAGAGCGCATCCCCCTGCTTCAGTCCATCCAACGTTACGAACGCGGCTGATGTCTCGCCAGCTATCCGCACGCACGATGTTGATCCCTCCAGTGTCATACGACTCAGGTTTATTAGTTTCGTAGGGAAACCGTGTCCCAGCATGATCTGCCACAGCTCGTTTCTTTTCACTGAGTCGTATGCCGCCCTGAAGTCCACAAACAGATGGTGAGTCGATAAGTTGTACTCCCGGAACTTATCGAGGATCTGTCGCAGGGTGAAAATTTGATCCGTCGTGGAACACCCTTGTCGAAAACCAGCCTGGTATTCGCCAACAAAGGATTCCGTTAGCGGTCTCAATCTGAAGAACAGGATACGGGAGAGCACTTTATATGCGGAGTTGAGCAACGTTATCCCTCGATAGTTGCCACAATCCAATCGATGGCCCTTCTTATAGATAGGGCATATGAGGCCTTCCAACCAGTCGTTCGGCATTTGTTCGTCCGCCCAGATTCTTAGTATTATCTGGTGGATTGCATAGTACAGCCGCTCGCTTCCCGCTTTTAGGAGTTCGGACGGGATACCGTCCTTCCCAGCGGCTTTGCCGTTTTTCAGCTCACTAATCGCCTTTTTCACCTCCTCCTGTGTCGGTGGCTCCACAGCTTGTTCGTCACTCATAATTGTCATCCTGTTCCTGCTCTGCTCATCCGGCTCCTCGCCGTTCAATAGCGCCTGAAAATGCTCCTTCCACCTGGCTGCAACCGTCGGTTTATCAGTAAGCTGGTTGCCGTCCTTGTCATTACACATGACCGGCACAGGGAAATTCCTGCTTCTCACTCTGTTGACAGTTCTATAGAATCTCCGCACGCCGTTTTCAGCATAGCTGTCCTCTGCGCTGGCGAGCACCTGCTCCTCGTAATTGCACTTCTTCCGACGGTGGGTTCTATTTTCGGCAGCTCTTGCCACCCTGTACCTCTCTCTGTTCTGACGCGTAGCCGCAGTGAGCATGCGGCTCCTGGCACGGTTCTTCTCATCTGTCGCTCTCTGGCACTCAGCATCGAACCAGTCGTCTTTCACGCGTCGTACCTACCACCTCTCTCGCAGTCGTTTCGATGGCGCCGTGAATACTGCTCCACAGCCCATTTATGTCTTCCACTCCTTCCTCCTGCTGTTCTGCGATCCGTTGATCCAGCTCTCTGGCGTATTCTGCTGCACGCCATCAACTGAATGTTGAAACGCGTCGTCCTGGTGAATCCTCTCTGTGCAAGATTTCAGCACGTTCGACAACCGTGCGCGGATCTTACAAACGACGAGATAATGGTCAAAGTCAATGTTTGGTCCCCGAAAAGATCTAACATCAGTAACATCCGAAAAGTGCCGACCGTCAATCAGTACGTGATCGATCTGGGAGCAGGCTTCTCCATTTGGATGCCTCCGGGTGTGTTTCCGAATATTCAGAAAATAGGAGCTACATATGGCCATTCCTCTGGCCGCGGCAAAGTTTATCAGCCTCAGACCGTTTTCATTGGTTGACGAGTGGAGGCTATGCCTTCCAATGACCGGACGGAAGAATTCCTCCCTCCCAACCTGTGCGTTTGCGTCTCCGATGACGACTTTTACGTCGTGTTTTGGGCGCTCGTCATAGTTTCGCTCAAGCTTGTCATAGAACTCATCTTTGGCTTCATCGGATTTGTCGTTTGTCGGTGCGTAGGTGTTGATTAAACTGTAGTTGAAGAATTTGCCCTTAATCCTCAACACGCATATACGGTCATATACGGGCCTCCACCGGATGACTTTTGTTTTCTGATTCCCCAGCGCTACGAAACCGACGCCCCGTTCCGCTGCTTTGCCGCCACTGTAGTAGATGTGGTACTTGAAAGAAGTGCGTGCAATAGGGTCTACTGCACGGAATTCCCTTTCTCCGGAATTTGGCCACCGAACCTCCTGAATCGCTGCGATTTTGACTTCCTGCCGCTGTAGTTCTCGAGCAAGCAAGCCAGCCCGCACCGGTTCATTGAGAGATCGGACGTTCCAAGTACCCAATTTCCAATCGTTTACCTTAATCTTTTTCCGTGTTCGTAGCCTAGGTCTTTGCCGATTGATCCGTTCCGTATTTCTAAATTCGTTGTTCGTGGTTGATGAAAGGTTTCGGTATGCTACCTTACCAGGATCGCGATACCTACATCCTGCTGATGGGGCTGCCATCTTAGGTGTGGCTGGCGGGATACAGCAGTCCATAATTCAGCCGCCCGCTCCGGGTCAGACGCTGTTGTACGCCGCCCCTATGGGGATACAGCCGCGTACGACCCCCTTCCCAGTCAGCATACGACCATAGTTTCCACCGGGGTTGGTTACCCGATCTCCGCTAAGGTTACTCGTATTCCGGTCGGCACCACGTGGAGGTCGGGATAGGAGTTGCTGGACAGAGGTGAATGGCCACATTAGGGTCTCAAGTTACACGTGTCCAGCCCTTTGTCGTGGTCCCCGTGGTTCTGTGGTTAGCGATGTCGGTCGGCTAGCTCTCTCACATGGTTGTGATATCGGGTTCAATTCCCGATCAGGTCGAGGATCTTTTCGAGCTGGAAATTTTCTCGACTCAGCACTGGGGCACGGTGTATCGTTGTACTTATCCTACAACATGCAAAATGTGCCAAAAACAATATCGATAACGAATTCTCTCAACTAATCTAGTTGATCGAGACCGCATTAGCCCCCCAGGCTAGCGTGCGATATTGAAGTCACTTTTACTGGTACAGAAACGTGTCAAAGCTAACCGTTTGTGTCCTATTTGTCAGATAAGATTCAATCCATCTAAGTAGGCCTAACGCAAATCCCAGTTTTTTTTTATTTGAACATAAGCATGGAAATATCTACTCTGTCAAAAGCTTTACTAAAATCCGTGTATAGAGTTTCCACGAAGTTGCCTCTGTCCTTAGACGCAAGAGAGAAATCAACAAATTCAAGTTTGTAGCCGTAGACCTGCCTTTGTAAAAACCATGTTGGTTACACGTTATACGAATCTTTACCTGATTAAATATTTTTTGGTTTACGATAGCTTCAAAAAGTTTGAGGATACATGATATTATTGCAATGCCACGATAATTTTTGATGTCAGATCTCTTACCTGACTTGAAAATCGGTATGAGAAAAGATTTTTTCCAGACTGATGGTTATTATCAGGACGTAAGGGATAAGTTGAAAAGCCAAAACAAGGGTTTCACGAAAGCAGGAGCAAGATTTTTCATAAGTGAGGGTGGAATCCCATCTGGTCTTGGACCTTTTGAAGCATCCAATTCTTTTAGTTTTGCGAGGATTTCTTGAACAGTCATTTGTTCAACAGATACGTTATTTATTTGTATTATCATGCAAGTGCGAAAAGTACTGAAAGTCCCTGACTTCGTCGCTATTTTTATAAACGGCTTGAAATAAACTCGCAAACTTGTTGCAGATTTGCTTCGAGTCAGTACTGGCAAAGTCTTCATATTGCATGCGAGATGAGAAGTTATTAGACTTCTTTTATTCGTTTGCAAATTTAAAAACCTAAATTAATCCACCTAGCGGTCACACCCAGCCTTCCTCATTCAAACTTATTATTTGTAAAAATAGATTCACATGAATGCTCAAATCCAACAAAGGTATATTCACTCTATGGATTCTGTAATATTGATGTTGTAATTGAAGTATAAAAAAAAACACATTTAAATTATGTTGAGGCCACATATTTTGATCAAAGCAAGTATAGTTTTAAGTAAATAGTCTTTGAATTTCTTTTCTTTCCATAACTTTTGAACCACATATCAAATTGTTATGAAGTTTGTGATTTGTAAGTTTGAGAGATGGCTCACTCGTATGACACTAGTTATGTTCAAATAAGTCGTGTGTAACCTTTGAGATAATAAACCTTCGTTGTTTTAAAAATAAAATACATAGCGGTTGTTTAAATTCAATTATAATCAAATGAAATGGGAACGTTTAGGGCAGCCAAACTTTGAAACGACGTGTTCAATCTTAATTCATCAGTTAACCCTTAACTAGCCCGTTCATCTGATATCAATATTCTATTCTGTAGTTTCTAAGATAATGAAGTTTCATGATTTTCACATTTCGATGGATTACAGACGAAGTTATAGTCCGATTACAGCAAAATTCAATGGGGTGTTATGAGGCAGCTAGACCTTTCATTTGACACTAATTTTGTGGAAATCGGTTAAACCATCTCTGAGAGAAGTGGGGGTCAATAGGGTCTTATGAGGCAACAAGACCTTCCATATTACACTGATTTTATGAAAATCGGTCTAGCCATCTCTGAGAAACATAAGTGAGATTAAATAGTCTGCAGAACACGTTTTTTTCCATAACTTCTGAACCACAAGTTCAATCTTCATAAAATTCAGAAGTTAAGAGTTTTTTAGGTAGCTCGTTCATTTGAAATTAATTTTGTTCATTTGAAATTGATTTTGTTCAATCGGTTGTGTAGTTTCTGAGATAATGATGTTTCGTGATTTTTACATTTCGATACATAATCCGATTACAATAAAATTTAATAGGGTCTTGACCATTATTTCAGAAACTACACAACCGAATGAACGGACTGTCTTCAAAACCCCTAAATAATGAATTTTATGATGATTGAACATGTAGTTCGAAGGTCATGAAAAGAAACGTGTTCAGAAAACTTTTTTAAATTTACTCGTTTTGCCAAGGATGGCATGACTGATTTCAATATAAGATTATTCATTTATTTCAAATTGAAGGTTTAGTTGCTTTATTCGAACCCATTCCATTTGATTATAACACTGGTTGACAAAATCGAAAAATATGCTGCTCTAAAGCTCACAATAGTTACCCAAATATAGTTGGTTCAAAAGCTATAATTTTCCATTTTTTTCTCAGTTTGACATTCGGGGCACATTTGTGTTGACCAGTGTAATCGGATTTCTATTTTAACCATAATGTGTTAAATTGTAAGAAAAAAATTTTGAAAGTTTTTTCTCTCAAAGATTACACGACTTATTTAAAGAAAACTGATGTCAAACGAACAGGTTGCTCTTCAAACTTACAAAGAATCAAAACCCAAAGGCTGTTTAAAACTAGATGCTTTGATCAAAGTTCGAAATTAGGAGTCATTATGAGAGAAAAACTATTAATTGAGTACAATTATAACGTCAAATTTCAAATACTATGCTCCAATTATTCCTTCAAATACAATATCAATATTCCAAAATCCAAAGAGTGGTATATTTTTGTTGGATTATATTTGGCAATTGAAGCATGTTTTCCAGAAACCGGAAGTCGCAAATTCGGATTTCAAAATGAAGTATAGAGTTGATTCCTGGTCTCTGAGCATCATCCTGGGTACTGAAAAACTCACATTGGGTAATGTTTGTCTCTTTTAGACTGGTTTCCAAAAACCGGAAGCTACTGTCTAGTAATTTAAAATGGCCTCTGAAGATGATTTCTGGCTACCGGGTATCATACCGCTACCCCAAATCGTATTGGGTGATATTTGTCACTTTAGGCTGTTGATCGGAAACTGTCGCCATCTTCGCCATCGAAATACCCAGATCAGGCAGTTCGGCAATTTTATGATGGATTTTATGATTTAATTATTATCAGGCAACCAGAAGTGGTCATCTGGATTAAAAATGGGGTTTGAGGTCGGATTCTGGCCACTGGGTATAATCCAGGTTTCAGAAAGCCTTATTGGTTGGTATTTGCCCATTCAATGGATGCCCCTCAGAAACGATCAGTAATATCAACCGCGTTAAGGATGTTCATTTTCACTGGTAAGATCATTCAAATTAATGTATAGGGAACATAAACAATCTAAATACTTGTACACAGTATATGAGTACAAATCAATAATGTATGTTCATATGTGTGTGAATGTTATATTTTGAATGCTCGATATAATTGAGCTGTTGGCTACCTAAAATTTGTTGTTAAGAATGAATAACAAATCCAGCAGAAATTATCAAGTTGCATTTTTTAAGTGTTGGTGTAGATCTATTTCAACAAATAGTAAGTTCAAATGAGAAAGACTGGGTCTCACTACTTTTTAAAGGTGGGATTGGTTAGTAGCTTAAGTATTCATGATAAATATTAGTAAGTAAGAGTATCACAAATGGTGACTTCTCAACACTGTTAGAAATTTGTAATTTGAATTGTTAGGATTTGTTTGCTTTCGCAATTAGGACTTATCGTTCGTAGGGATTTAAACCTACTTTTCAGAAAAGGGGAAGTAAACATACAACTAACTTAATTGCTAACTAATTGGCTATAAAGAGAGCTTATCGTAGCAATTAAGGATTGCAACGATTTTTGTCAAAAATTGTTAATAATTTTATTTGACATAGCTTCTTATGGTTCAACACCAGTAAGTCTATGGAATTCGAGTGTACCAAACCAAGGAGGACGCTTTAAAATCATTTTCAGAATTTTATTCTGAATCCTTTGGAGCGTTTTCTTCCTTGTTGAACAGCAACTTGACCAGGTCGGTACAGCATAAAGCATTGCTGGTCTAAAAATTTGTTTGTAAATCAAAAGTTTGTTCTTTAAACAAAGTTTAGAGTTCCTGTTAATGAGAGGTTAAAAACATCCGTATATTTGATGCACTTGGCTTGTATACTCTCAATGTGCTCTTCGAAAATAAGTTTTTCATCGTAAATTAGTCCCAAGTACTTAACCTTGTCAGACCAGCTTAAAATATTATACCTTTAGTTTTTGCAGTGATTGCTATACCTTTCTAAGAGAGAGGCAAAAACTGTTTTGGGTCTGATTTATTGTTATTTTCTAGCCTTGTGTTGTAATTCTGATACGCTATAGATATTTTAGTATTCAGTGCATTACATATGTTCAAATATCTGTCTAAATTTCCTTGGTCTTCATGTTTTTTGTAAGTTTTATGGGCTTTTTGTTTCCTATTCTTTAAATTTTTCATTTCTCTGGTAAACCAAATGGGATCTTTTGAGTTAGCCATTTTCTTTTTTGATTTTGGTACAGTTGAGTCTAAGACACCGTACAGTGATGATAAAAAATTATCAACCGCTTTGTTCATATCTGTTTTGCCTTTCTCCTAGAAATCACTGCAAAAACTAAAGGTTTAAAAGTGCTCAAAAGGGCCGAATGTCGTATATCACTCGACTCAGTTCGACGAGCTGAGCATTTTCTGTATGTGTGTGTGTGTATGTGTGTGTGAGTAACGCTCTCTCAATCTCACTCGATTTTCTCAGAGATGGCTGAACGGATTTTAATGAAATTAATTGCAAATGAAAGGTCTAGTTGCCCCATAAGACCCCATTGAATTTCATTGTAATTGGATTTCTAGTTTAGAGGTTATGTATTAGAGTGTAAAAATCATGAAGCATCATTATCTCATAATCTACCCAACCGATTTGAACAAAATTAATTTCAAATGAACGGGCCACCTAAACAACACTTAACCTTCGAATTTTACAAAGATTGAACTTGTGGTTCAGAAGTTATGGAGAGAAACGTGTCCTGGAGACAGTTTAATCTCCCTCATTTTTCTCAGAGATGGCTGAACCGATTTTCATAAAATCAGTGTCATATGGAAGGTCCAGTTGCCCCATAAGACTCTATTCATTTTTTTCGCAAACGGATTTATTACTTTGCCTGTTATGTTTAAAAAGAAACATATTCGGAAGACTACAAAAACTCACTCACTTTTCTCAGAGATGGTTGAACCGATTTCCACAAAATTAGTGTCAAATGAAAGGTCTAGCTGCCTCATAACACCCTATTGAATTTCACTGTAATCGGTTTGTAACTTTGTCTGTAATGTATCAGAATGTGAAAATCACGAAATTTCATTATATCAGGAACTACACAACCGATTTGAACAATATTGATATTAGATGAACGGGCTAGTTAAGGGTTAACTGATGAATTATGATTGAAATCGTGGTTTCAAAGTTTGGCTGCCTCATACGTTCCCATTTCATTTGATTATAATCGAACTTAAGCAACCGTTATGTATTAAATTGTTAATAAAACAACGAAAGTCTATTATCTCAAAGATTACACGACTTATTTGAACATAACTAGTGTCATACGAACGAGTCATCTCTCAAACTTACAAATAACAAACTTCATGACAATTTGATATGTGTTTCGAAAGTTTTGGAAAAAAGAGAAATACAAAGACTATTCAAAACTATACCTGCTTTGATCAATATATATCGCCTCAACATGATTTAAATGTAGTATCGTACTTTTACGTTCCTGGTATTGCTAAAATTAATTGTAATTAAATTGTTCGAAATTAATAGCGAATTTTATTATTCCACCAGCTCACCTCGTTTTGACCTGGAAGCGCAGTAACTGCTGTCAAAACCCTTCTTTATTCGCTCGATTTTGACCCAGTTTTGACCTGCCGTGCTGCCCGAAGCGCACTGTAAAATTTGTCAGCTTCAACCCACCACTGCACGTGCTAAGTTTGTAAAAAAAGAGTGAATATACCTTTATTGAATTTAGGCATTCATGTGAATCTATTTTTACAAATAATAAGTTTGAATGAGAAAGGCTGAGTCTGACCGCTAGGTGGATTAATTTAGGTTTTTTAGAAGTGACTGCCAGTCGATGTCAGTTAATTTACGATTGATTAGTTCTAAATTTGCTTTAGTGAAGTCATATTTATATTCAGGCTCATGATCAGAGGGTCGTGATCTCTCGGTATCAATCATTAGCGAGTACTCAATTGCAGTATGAAATTTTTAATTTTTTCCATAGGAGATATTCTGCTGTGTCAACACTAAAATCTTCCGTGCAATTGGTGAATAAAAAGTCTAAAAAGCGGATTGAGAACCTGATGTAATCCAAGTGGACTAAATTCGTCAAAAATAAATTGCAGAGTTTCGTTTCCTCCTACTACAGAAAGTAAAATCGATTCATTATCATCATCTATTTGTATAAAAGACAAGTTTTGTATATATGTATGTATGTTTTGTCGTTTCATTGTTTTCATCGGCAGTGGTATTTTTTTATAACTCAATTGTAACCCTATTCATACGATTGAAATGATTTAATGTTGAAAATATTACTAAAAACAATAATTCTGCTCGCTGCAATAAGTGAAGTGACCCATAACTGTAGTAATGTCACGGTTTGCGGTGCACAATTGTGGGTCAGTCCATATTTTTGCTATTTTTATTAGTTTTGCATGAAAATACATCACGACCTAATAAAATAACTTATTATCAAGCTTTTACAACAATAAAATAACGCTTGTGATGGATTTTGATGGTTTTATAAACGAAACGATCTTGACGGTCAAAAGTGACCCATAATTGTGTCTTTTGCTATGCAAATACTATTTTCCTTCTTAACCGATTTACACACATCAGCTGCAGTGAAACTAATTGTCGATCAAGAGTATACATCAGAACACAGAAATAGATAGTAAAACATTCGTAGTTGATAACTTTTCCGATTTTATATTCATTTTTCAACATTTAGGCAACACGTTGACTAACAATAATTGTAGAGGGGCTGTATATGTTTGACGCTATTTTTTATACCAAGATGATGACTTCCGGTTCCATAAAAGCTTGATGAATTTGAGGGTTATGCTAAACTTCTACTTCTATCTATTTATCTAACCTCTATACCTAACTTAATCCTCTATGATCTAACTTCTATACTTCTATCTATTTATATAAAAGACAAGTTTTGTATGTATGCCTGGACCGGTTTTAACCTAACTTAGCATACGTGTTTTTTGTACAAAAGAAGTGGTTATAGAAATATTGGTAAAGGAGAAGGGGGACTTATTTGATAGGAAAATCAAGTTTTTTCATGCATTATGAGAACTTTTTGAATGAATACGATAATTTTCTGGTCTTTGGTTATATCGGAAAGCCGAAAATTGATTTCCAGGGAAGGGGAGTCTCAATTGATAAGAAAGTCAGGTGTTTTCCTAGCATTATGGGGATGTTTTAAATAAGTACAACTTTCATTCCTTTCGATTTCTGGAAAGCTGTATTAAACTGTGGAAAACGTTTACAAACCTCCCAACCTTGGTATTTTCGGAACCAGAAGACCCTTATGCTCTGCAATATGTTTATTTTCGGTATCGAAATGACGTCCAGAGTCGGAATATTCATGTCCGGCGCCAATTTTTAAATACCACATAACTTACATTTTCTGGAGAGCTTGCTAAAAGAGACAAGAAGGCTTGGACGTTACTTTGAAACGTTATTATGAAATCCATCTCGCGATTTCTACTTTCTGCTAAGCTGTGTAAAACTGAGTAAAATGTTCAAATAATGCAATGTTATCAAGAAATAGAACTATGTTAAAAAAATAACAACGGAGGTCCAACGTTATCTGAAACGCTGTGAAAAGAGGAAGAAAATATTCAAATACTCCCTGACATTAGGTTTAGAGTAGTGAGGGGCAAAAGTACGCACGGGATAGAAGTACGCATTGGCCTTTTCGAAACATACGAGCGAAATAAACTGGCAACATTGTATGAATTTGCAGTATTATAACGTCAGGTAATCACACATGTAAACACATAAGATTCCGTTGAAATGGTGCAAAGCTATGAGGAAAATTGTGTTTTAAGAAGTTTTGATCTAATTTTCTTAGTTTTGTGAACTATGATTGACCTATTGGGAAACTACAGAAACTCGAAATCAACAGAACCCAAAAAACTCTTGTATGATTGTGGTTTGTAGTGTGAATTTGTTTTGCCGAAAATATTTTGAAGTTTGCAATAAAACTCAAACACGCTGGAAGACTCATTGTGGGGCAAAAGTACGCATAGAGCGTGGGGCGAAAGTACGCACTAAGTGCCATTAACCGTAATTTATTCTTTTTTTTGCCTTTCTCCTAGAAAGGTATAGCAATCACTTGCAAAACCGAAGATATAAAAGTGCTCCAAAGGGCCGAATGGCATATATCACTCGACTCAGCTCGACGAGCTGAGCATTTTCTGTATGTGTGTGTGTGTGTATGTGTGTGTGTGTATGTGCAGATTTTTATTCTCACTCACTTTTCTCAGAGATGGCTGGACCGATTTTCATGAAATTAATTTCAAATGAAAGGTCTTGTTGTCCCATAAGACCCTATTAAATTTTATTGTAATCGGATTTTTAGTTTAGAGGTTATGTATCAAAATGTAAAAATCATGAAACATCATTATCTCTAAAACCACACAACCGATTTGAACAAAGTTGGTTTCAAATGAACGGGCTACCTTGAAAACCCTTAACTTTTGAACTTTATAAAGATTTAACTAGTGGTTCAAAAGTTATGACAAGAAACGTGTTTGAAGACTACTTAATCTCACTCATGTTTCTCGAGATGGCTGGACCGATTTTCATAAAATCAGTGTTAAATGGAAGGTCTAGTTGCCCCATAAGACCCTATTGATTTGTTTTGCAATCGGACTATTACTTTGACTGTTATGTTTAAAAATGTGAAATCCAGCTTTGAAAAGGAACATATTTCGAAGACTACTTGGACTCACTCACTTTTCTCAGAGATGGCTGAACCGATTTCCACAAAATTAATGTCAATTGATAAGTCTAGCTGCCTCATAACACCCTATTGAATTTTACTGTAATCGAACTGTAACTTCGTCTGTAATGTACCGAAATGTGAAAATCACGAAACTTCATTATCTCAGAAACTACACAATAAACATTATTATCAGACGAGCGGACTAGTTAAGCGTTAACTGATGAATTATGATTGAACACGTGGTTTCAAAGTTTGGCTGCCCCATACGTTCCCATTTCATTTGATTATAATCGAACTTAAGTAATCGTTATTAAATTGTTAATAAAACAACGAAAGTCTATTATCTCAAAAATTACATGACTTATTTGAACATAACTAGTGTCATACGAACGAGTCATCTCTCAAACTCACAAATAACAAATTTCATAACAATTTGATATGTGGCTCAAAAGTTATAGAAAGAAAAGAAATTCAAAGACTATTTAAAACGATACCTGCTTTGATCGATATTTGTGACCTCAATATAATTTAAATCGGGTATCGTACTATTTGAACGTTCCAAATTCGTTGATTCCTTGCGATGTGTTTTTTTTTCAAAGGTGGCGGGGAAATCTGCAAACAGACACCTGAGAAGAGAACTCAGGGTGTGGGGATGAGACTAGGGGAGAGATTCTGGGGTAGTTACACTCCCCCAGACACCTACTGATCCCTGTCCCGACCCACTAAAACCCCTCCAGTCTCCAGCCCTGGTCTTCCCGGAACGACGGTTAAGTATTACGTCGGGAAGTGGCTTTTGTGCGTGATGCACCCTCTTTACTCTTATAACCTCCTAGCTAACTACCTGGAGACTGGTAGTTAGCTACAACTGGCGTGTTGGTGATTGACCCGCCACACACGTTGTAGCTCCAGGACAATCTGAGAGGCGGCCGCACAGGCCGCGTTCCAGATGTCCGGGTCGTCGCAAATCCTCCGGACAAGATTGTCCGGAGTAGTGCCAGATCCGCTCACAGCCATCATGTTGCTCCTCGCTCTTACGAATCGGGGGCATACGAAGAAGACATGCTCTGCAGTCTCCTCCTCTTCCACGCACTCGGGACACATGGGGGACCCCGCGTGCCCGAACCTGTGCAGATATTGCCTGAAGCAACCATGGCCTGACAGGATCTGTGTCAAGTGGAAGTTCACCTCGCCATGTCGCCTCCCGACCCAGCCGGATATCTCCGGTATAAGTCGGTGCGTCCATCTACCTTTTGTGGAATTAGACCATTCCCTCTGCCAACGGAGCATCGAGAATGACCTTCTGGTGCCTCGTATGCCCCTTGTGTCACGGTGGTCGAAACACTCTCTGTCCTCCTTGATGGCGATGCTGATAGGCATCATGCCGGACAAGACACAGATTGCATCGTATGACACCGTCCGATACGCACTCACAACTCTCAGGCTCATGAGCCTGTAGGTACTTTCCAGTTTACCGCGGTAACTGTTAGTACCTAGCGCTCTGGACCATACTGGCCCACCATATCTAAGTATGGACGAAACCACGCTGGCAAGAAGTTTCGCTTGCTGCCATAGACCGCTGAGCTATTGGACATCATACGAGATAGTGCTGCAATAGCCGATGAGGCCCTTTTACAGGCATAGTCGACGTGGCTCCCGAACGTGAGCTTGTCGTCGACCATAACCCCCAAGAGCTTAACCGACGCGATGTGTTTAAAGTCTGCAAATGCACAGAGAATCGGCCATAGGATATGATCAAAGTCAAATAACAAATCGTTTGAAATGACTGGTTTTATCGAAATGACAACATCCTCGACTTTTGGCTTCTATGCATCGCCTTAATTCTGAATATATTCATATCGGGTGGTATTCGGTCATTTTCAGCAGAATTTCTGGCATCAATCTGACACAGGTATTTAGTTATTTTGGTTATTTTCCAGGAACTAAAAGTGGTCGTGTTCAAATTCAAAATGGTGTCCAGGGTCAATGTTTGGTTTCTATGCATCATCTCGATATTCATAATTGTTATTATTCGGTTATTTTCGACTGTTTCCTAGAAGTTGCCATTAAACAATTCAAAATAGTGCCTGATTGGTTATTTTAGGCTGTTTTTCACAAACCGGAAGTCGCCGTCTTGGATTTCAAAATGGTATTTAAGATAATATCTGGCCTTTGATCATCATTCTGATTGAAGAAACACCCATCCTCCTGTGAGCTCCTGTGTATCATTCTAGATCCGGATATTATTACATTGGGTGGAAATCGGCCATTTTTGGCTGTTTTCCAGAAACCGTATGTTGCCATGTTACAATCCAGAATGTTGCCTGAGGTCAATTATGGAACATATTGTTTACCACTGAAAACTTTCAATCACCAAATATGGTTCCATTTAGTTGATTAGTTCGCGAGATGTGCAGCAAATTGTGCAGAAACTGCTTCCAGAAGAGGGAGGGGCGTCGAACTATTATGGACATATTTGTTACCTCTCAAAACATTCTCATACCAAATTTGGTTGTATTTTCTTGATTGGTTCTAGAGCTGTGCGAAAATTGTGTTTCATTTGTATGGGACCTCTCCCTCATAGAAAAGGGAGGGGTGTCAAACCATCATGCACATATTTGTTACCTATAAAAATATTCACCTGCCAAATTTGGTTCCATTCAGTTGGTTAGTTCTCAGGATGTGCAGAAATCTGTGTTTCATTTGTATGGCAGTCCTCCCTTCCAAAAGAAGGAGGGGTGTCAAAACATTATGAACATATTTTTTACCACTCAAAACATTTACCTGCCAAATTTGGTTCCATTTAGTTGATTAGTTTTCGAGATGGGCAGAAATTTGTGTTTCATTTGTATGGTACCCCTCCCTTCCAGAAGAAGGAGGGGTCTCAAACTATCATAGGAACCTTTATCGGCACCAAAAACCCATACATACAAATTTTCACGCCGATCGGTTCGGTAGGTTTCGAGCCTATATGGATCAGACAGACAGACAGACCGGACTGCATTTTTATATGTATAGATTACAACATCAATTTTTTAGAACCTTAAGAGTGAATATACATATATTGGGTTGAAGCGTTCTTGTAAATCTATTTTCATAAATAATAAGTTTGAATGAGAAAGGCTGGGTCTGACCGCTAGGTGGATTAATTTAGGTTTTTTATTTAATTAATAGAATCTAACAACCATTTCAATGGTTTTGTTGATATGTTTTTAAATGGTCCTTACGCAATAGATTGGGGCTTCTAGAAGCCATAGAAACAATGAAAAAACAAGGTCAAATATCATCCAATATTTATTTTCGCAACCGGGATGATGCCCACAGATTGCAAAATGGCCAAGACGCCATTTTGAATTTCAAGATGTCAACTTTCGGTTTCTAGAAAACAACCTAAGATGGTCAAATACCCTCCAATAAGTGTATTTGCGTAATCGAGATGATGTCCAGAGCGTGAATAACGACATTTTGGATTCCAAGAGACGACTTCCGGTTTCTGGAAAATAATATGGGTATTTTCGGAATCGGGATGATGCTCTGATTTTTTAATGTCATCAGACGCCATTTTGGGTTCCAAGATGTCGATTTCCGGTTTCTAGGAAACAACCCAAAATGGTCGAGTACCCCCCAATATGTGTATTGCTGAAAACAAAATGATGCCCTGAGACTGGAAATCAACTTCAGACGCCATTTTAAAATTCTAGATGGTGGCTTTCGGTTCGTCTGGTGTCGTGTTAAGGTCTCTTGGCATCATTCCGAATCCAAAAGTGTTCATATGAGATGGTATTTGGTCAATTCTGGATGTTTTTCAGAAACCGGAAGTTACTATCTTGAATTTAAAAATCGCGTTTAAAGTTGATTTCTGATGTCTGCGCATCATCCCGATCCGTGAAATGTACACATCGGTATTCGGCCGTTTTGGGTCGTGTTCCGAAAACCGAAAGTCACCATCTTGGTATTCAAGATGGCGTCTGGAATTGTTCCCAGGTTTCTTGACAAAATTCTGAATCCGAAATAACTCATTTGGGGTGGTATTTGATCAATTTTTACTGTTAACCGCAAACGCATCACCATCTTTAATTTAAAAAATAGCGTCTGAAATTGATTTTTGACCTCAGCGCATCAATTTTATTCCAGAAAAACCCATATCGGGTGGTATTCAATCATTTATGGTTGTTTTGCGAAAGCGGAAGTCGCGATTTTGGAATCTAGTATGGCATCTGGTGTCATATTCGGGTCTCTAGAAGCCCCAGTGGAATCTATTCCGGATGGTCCATTTTCGGGACATATCACCAAAACACCCAAAACCCTGCCTGTGGAAGAAATTTTATGACCTTTGACCCAATGATTGTGAGATTCTGTTCAAATACTCATTATACTCTGAACATATCCCCAGAAAACCGGATTTCCGGAAATAAGAAAACTGTTTCGGGGCACCGCTCTAACGCAGCTAAAAAGAATCAGTGCAAAACAAGCAAAAAAACAATTAACTTTATTGAGGATAGTGTAATAAATACACTGTTTATGCAGTGGAACTTTTGCCCCATAAACTGTGTAGTTTTGCCCCGCATGCTGGGTAAAAGTTCGCATTTGAGTATTTTTTCTAAAAAGTGAAATTCGCATGCTACAAACAAAATTCGAAAAACTCTGGTAATATATTTTAAACACAAAAGGGTTATGTACCACTTGGAAACAAAACCGAATTTTATAATAATTGTTTGCAATAGTTCTGTTACAAAAACAATTAGGTGCGTACTTTTACCCCTCACTACTCTATAGATCATAATAGACTCCTCAAAACTGAACATAGGTGTCCGAACGTTTGGTATGGTGAGGTTCCCAGCCTTTCTCATTCAAACTTATTATTTGTAAAAATAGATTCACATGAATGCTTATATCCAATAAAGGTATAACCACTCTTTGGGTTCTAAAATATTGATGTTGTAATTGAAGTATAAGATATGAAATTTGACGTAATGTCAGTGCTTAAGAAATAGCGAAATAAAAGAAAATGACTTAATTTCAAAGAATTTAATCACGAGCGATACCGGGAACGTTCAAATAGTGCGATACCACATATAAATCAGGTTGAGGCCATATATATGTTGATCAAAGCAGGTATAGTTTTAAATAGTCTTCGAATTCATATTCTTTCCAAAACTTTTGAACCATATATCAAATTGTTATGAAGTTTGTTTTTCGTAAGTTTGAGAGATGACTCGTTCGTATGACACTAGTTATGTTCGAATAAGTCGTGTAATACTTGAGATAATAGACTTTCATTCAGTGCGTCTTGAACTGTCCTACAGATCAGACGTTTTTTCGGTTGCTTGTGGACTGGTCTTTGACTGCCTATAGCTTCAAAGTTTGTGTTTTGTCAGTGTGTCTTTTAAAGATTACCTGAAAGTTATTTCCCATCAGTCTTTCTCAAGACTACCTACTTTTGAATTTAACATTTATTTTAACTTTTTTCGTATCACCTGAAATGGCTGGACGGAAAAAGAAACCTCGCATTGCTGCGGGGAGGAAAAGAGAGGCATCTCTTTCTGACACATCGAGTGTCTGTAGTGACAATCCTTTTGATATTTTGCCTGAGCAAGAAGCTGGTGAAATGGAAGTTATTAATAATGAAACTATACAAAATATAAAATCTTTAAAAAAGGAGAAAGTTCCACCTATTGTGGTAACTATTTCTTCTGAATTTAATATATTCAAAAAGGAACTTTCAACGTTTGTTTCTGACGTTAAAGTTACCTATCAAATTGGCCGTAGAGGTGAATGCCGCTTATTAGCCGACTCAGTAAAGGGTCGTGATCGTCTTGTTCAGTATTTAACTGACAAGATGTACAAATTTTTTACATATGACACCAAGAACACCAAGCCGTTCAAGGTTGTCTTGAAAGGTCTCACCAACGATCAAACCGTTGATGAGATCAAACTTACTTTAACAGAATTACTTGGCATAGCCCCTACCCAAGTAATTCTAATGAAACAAAAATCACGAGGCGAAAACAGTCAGAGAACTGGAATTTCCCTTGTTAATTATTTAATTCATTTTAACCGCAATGAGGTTAACAACTTAAAATTTTTTGAAAAAGCACATGCTTTGTATAATGTGCGTGTAAAGTGGGAAATTTATAGGAAGTATGGCGGAGGTGAAAAGCATATCACCCAATGCCGTACTTGCCAACGTTATGGCCATGGTTCCAAATTCTGTAACATGGACCAAAAATGTCTTATTTGTGGAGACTCTTCTCACAAAAAGGACACATGTCCTGTGAAAGAGAGTAAAAATTTTCGCTGTGCGAATTGTGACGGCAACCATATGTCAAATTTTTATCAATGCCCAGTCCGTTTAGCAATTGTTAAGGCAAGGCAAGGTAAACAAAATTCAATTTCTCAATTAAAACCAACTTCAAAACAAAATTCTCCAAGCGTACCAGTGACGCATAGTTTACCTACTCCTTTGCATACCCGTTTAACATATGCACAGGTTACAGGTAGTTCGAACATTATACCGCCTAGTGTTGGTAGTTCGAAAATGACCGTTAATGTGGGTAAGCAAAACAGGCTAGAAAATAATTGTACACCTATCACTCCAGCTAATATTGCTGCCAAAAATATTTTTTCTAATGTCAACTGCCTGGGGCCTATTACGGCAGGTAAACTTTCTTTTTTGCAACAGGCAATGTTCGATCTTATGAACGCCATGTTGCAGGCAAAATCAATGTTTGAAGCCATTCAAATAGGCACAAATTTTACTATTAAAATTGTTTCTAATTTAAAATTTAGCAATGATTTTAAATAAAACAATTAAAATATTAAATTGGAATGCTCGCTCATTGAAGGCCAATGAGAATGAGCTTTTTAACTTTTTAACAGTAAATAATGTGCATATTGCAATTATTACTGAAACATTTTTGAAACCTAACATAAAATTAAAATATGATCCCAATTACGTGGTTCATAGATATGATAGGATTCAGGGTTCCGGCGGTGGAGTTGCAATTGTTATTCATCGCCGAATCAAACATCGTGCTCTTCCCCATCTTGAGACGAAAGTTATTGAAACTTTTGGAATTGAAGTTCAAACTGAACTTGGGATTTTATTTATTACCGCAGCATATTTACCATTTCAATGCACACGCGAGCTCAAAAATTATTTTAAAGGTGATTTACAAAAACTCACCAGAAATCGTTCGAAATTTTTCATAATCGGCGATTTTAACGCTAAACATCGTTCATGGAATAATTCTCAAAGTAATTCCAATGGCAAAATTTTATTCAACGATTGTTCTTCAGGATACTATTCTATTTTGTCTCCGAATAGTCCTACATGCTTTTCTTCTGTAAGAAACCCTTCAACAATTGATTTGGTGCTTACAGATCAAAGTCATGTATGTAGTGATTTGATCACACATGCTGACTTTGATTCTGATCATCTTCCAATAACTTTTTCTTTATCACATGAATCAGTTTTAAACCCTATGAGCTCTGTTTTTAATTATAACAAGGCTAATTGGGAAAGATACAAAACTCATATTGAGAGAAATTTCAATAATGAGCTTGATTTGCAAAACGAAGTGAATATTGATTCCGCTTTGGACGCATTAAAATGTGCAATTGTTGATGCCAGAAATTATTCTGTTCCAAAGGCTCAAGTGAAATTTGATTCACCAATAATTGACGAAAATCTTCAACTTCTAATTCGTTTGAAAAATGTCCGCAGACGTCAATATCAACGTTCTCGTGACCCTGTTTTTAAAACTATTTATAAAGATTTACAGAAAGAGATTAAACATAGATTTACTCTTCTGAGAAATCAAAATTTTGAGACTAAAGTTGAAAAATTGAAACCATATTCAAAACCATTTTGGAAGCTGTCGAAGATTCTTAAGAAACCTTCAAAGCCTATTCCAGTTTTAAAAGATGGTGAACGTTTTCTTGTATCCAATGAACAAAAGGCTCAAAGACTTGCTCAGCAGTTTGAGAGTGTTCATAACTCAAATTTGAATTTTGTGAGTCCAATTGAAAATGAAGTCACACGTCAATTTGATTTAATTTCTTCCCAGAATTTTTTACCTGCAGAAATAATTGAAACTAACTTGAATGAGATTAAATCAATTATTAAAAATTTCAAAAATATGAAAGCACCTGGCGACGATGGAATCTTTAATATACTAATCAAACATCTCCCTGAGAGCACAATGGAATTTTTAGTGAAAATTTTCAATTGCTGCTTCAAAATTGCATATTTTCCCAAATTATGGAAAAATGCAAAAATTACTCCCATTTTAAAACCGGCTAAGAACCCAGCTGAAGTTTCAAGTTATCGACCAATCAGTTTGCTTTCTTCAATAAGTAAACTGTTTGAGAGAATTATTCTTAACAGAATGATGTCACACATCAACGAAAATTCAATTTTTGCAAATGAACAGTTTGGATTTCGCCATGGGCATTCCACAACTCATCAATTGCTCAGAGTTACTAATATGATACGAGCTAACAAATCTGAAGGTTATTCCACTGGAGCTGCTCTTTTAGACATAGAAAAAGCATTCGACAGTGTTTGGCATAAAGGTTTGATTGCGAAATTGCAAACTTTTAATTTTCCGATTTTCCTTATCAAAATTTTAAAAAATTATCTTACTGATCGAACTCTGCAGGTTGTCTATCAGAATTCAAAATCTGATAGATTTCCTGTCAGAGCAGGTGTACCTCAAGGTTCAGTCTTGGGTCCAGTCCTGTACAACATATTCACTTCAGATCTTCCTGATTTGCCTCCAGGATGCACAAAGTCATTGTTCTGTGATGACACAAGCATTTCCGTAAAAGGAAAAAGTCTTCGTGTCATATGCAGTCGATTGCAGAAAAGTTTAGATATTTTTTCTTCCTACTTGCAAAAGTGGAAAATCTCTCCCAATGCTTCTAAAACTCAAATGATAATTTTTCCGCATAAGCCTAGGGCTTCTTTCCTCAAGCCAAACAATAATCACGTTGTCAAGATGAATGGGGTTATTTTAAGTTGGTCCGACAAGGTTAAGTACTTGGGACTAATTTATGATAAAAAACTTATTTTCAAAGAGCACATTGAGAGTATACAAGCCAAGTGCATCAAATATACGAGATGTTTATATCCTCTCATTAACAGGAATTCTAAACTTTGTTTAAAGAACAAACTTTTGATTTACAAACAAATTTTTAGACCAGCAATGCTTTATGCTGTACCGATCTGGTCAAGTTGCTGTTCAACAAGGAAGAAAACGCTTCAAAGGATTCAGAATAAAATTCTGAAAATGATTTTGAAGCGTTCTCCTTGGTTTGGTACACTCGAATTACATAGACTTACTGGTGTTGAACCATTAGAAGCTATGTCAAATAAAATTATTAACAATTTTCGACAAAAATCGTTGCAATCCTCAATTGCTACGATAAGCTCTCTTTATAGCCAATAAGTTAGCAATTAAGTTAGTTGTAAGTTTACTTCCCCTTTTCTGACAAGTAGGTTTAAATCCCTACGAATGATAAGTCCTAATTGCGAAAGCAAACAAATCCTAACAATTAAAATTACAAATTTCTAACAGTGTTGAGAAGTCATCATTTGTGATTGGACACACATACTCATTATTCACTAATATTTATCATAAATACTTAAGCTACTAACAAATCCCCCCTTAAAAAAAAAAAAAAAAAAAATCAAACTGAAGTTCAAGATAAGTTATGAAAAAATAGACTTTCATTGTTTTAACAATTTTATACATAACGGTTGTTTAAGTTCGATTATAATCAAATGAAATGGGAAGCTATAGAACAGCCAAACTTTAAAACCACGTGTTCAATCATAATTCATCATTTAACCCTTAACGAGATCGTTCATCTGATATCAATATTGTTCAAATCGGTTGTGTAGTTTCTGAGATAATGAAGTTTCGTGATTTTCACATTTTTGATACATTACAGACGAAGTTATAGTCCGATTACAGCAAAATTTAATAGGATGTAATGAAGCAGCTAGACCCTTTATTTGACACTAATTTTGTGGAAATCGGTTCAACCATCTCTGAGAAAAGTGAGTGAGTTTATGTAGTCTTCGGGATATGTTTCTTTTCATAGTTGGAACCGTTTGCCTGAGGATAGTAGGCCGTCGTACGGATCCGAGTGGCTCCAAATAGTGTGGACAATTCATTAAAAAGTTCGGATTCGAATTGGCGACCTTGATCGGTGCTAATTGTTTCTGGCACACCAAAACGTGATACCCACATATTGCAAAACGCAGCAGCTACTGTTTCCGCTAACATATTCGGCAGGGGGCTGCCTCGGGCCACCGTGTGAATCGATCCGCCATCGTAAGTAAATACCCGTTACCGCTGGATATCGGAAGGGGACCAATTAAATCGATATGCACGTGTCTAAATCGACCGGTTGGTAGCGAGAATGCTTGCAATGGTGCCGACCGTTGGCAGTCTACGCACGATTTAACAAAGTGAGCAGCATCACGATTCATAAAACGCCACACGAATCTATCCGCAATCATTTTCCTGGTCGCTCGCACTCCAGGGTGTGAAAGGCCGTGAATACTTTGTAGAATATTGTACCGCTGCATCTTAGGTATATAGGGACGTGCCCGATCTACGAGCGATGTGTCGCAATAGATTGGTTGTGTAGAATGCTTGGATGTTATCAGTCTCAGCTGCAATGATGATTTCTTATGGGTTAGTAATTTTTGTAGTTCGGGATCGATTTTTTGGTTTTCTGCTATTTCGTCAAAATTGATTACAGATGGAAAACCGATAGTTTCGACGCGTGAAAGCGCATCTGCCGCAACGTTATCTTTTCCAGTGGTATGCCCAATTGACTTAGTGAAACTCGAAATGTATTCGAGATACCGTTCTTAATGTGGTAAGTGACTGGACTTCGAGTTATAGGCACAGGTGAGTGGTCGATGGTCGGTGTATATGACGACCATCGTGTCGACCATCAGCCCCATCGGTTTTGAAGGGTCCGGATAATGTAACAAAGCAGCATTTGCTAGGCTATGTTTACTGTTTCTGCCGCTGTATTCCATTTTAGTTTCCGTGTGTCGTTTTTTCGGTTGCCTGTAATCAACCGTTGAAGCTCTTGTTGCAGCGCCGGAAATGAACCGTTGATATCCGTTTAATAATGCTAGGAAACGTCGCAATTCCTTAATAGTGCAAGGTCGCTTGTAGTCCACCACTGCTTTCACTCGATCCGGTTGTGGTTTGATTCTATTTTCATTTATCCGGTAACCAAGAAAGTTTACTTCGGTTTGTGCGAATTTACACTTTTCGAGGTTGAGGACAAGTCCATAACGCTGCAATCTATTAAATGCTGTTCGGACGTGATTATGGGGCTCTTTTTCGGATGTAGATGAGATGCAGATGTCATCGACAAACACGACTACGAAATCTAGGTCCCCAAGAACACGATGCATGAAACGCTGGAACGACTGACTCGCGTCGCAGAGTCCAAACTGCATCCGTATGAACTCGAACAATCCGAAAGGTGTAATCACTGCGGTTTTGGGAATGTCGCACTCTTGTACAGGAACGTTGTAGTATGCGCGTACCAGATCCAACGTGGTGAAAAATTTTCTTCCCAGAAAGTTGTTGAGTAAGTCGTGAATATGAGGAACGGGGTAGCGATCGGGAACTGTAACTCGGTTCAAGCTCCTGTCATCGCCTACAAAACGCCACTCCTTATTTTTCTTCTGGACACAGTGAAGCGGGCTGGCCCAGCAGCTTTTCGAGGGACGACATATTCTGAGCTTCATCATCATTGCGAATTCATTTTTTGCTGCCTGTAACTTATCCGGTGCCAATCTTCTCACTTTACATGCCACTGGGGGGCCTTTCGTTTGGATGTGGTGAGTCACATCGTGGTTAATGTCACAACGCGCTGCTGGTGGTGCTGTAATTCCGCGGTGTTCTATAAGAAGATCTCGGAAAGGGTGATTAACATTGATTGTTGTTATACCGTAAACGGCGGCTTCTTTCAACCCACCTTTTGAGTGTAGTTTAGTGCAATCGTCGACTAAACGACGGTTTCCAAGGTCAACCATCAGTCCGAAGTTAGACAGAAAATCAGCGCCAATGATTGCTGTTGTGACGTCCGCTAGCAAGAACTTCCACGAAAATCGGCGTCGTAGGCCTAAGTCTGTCGTGACGAAACGAGTACCGTACGTGCGTATTCTAGTTCCATTTGCTGCATGTAGTTGAAAAGCCGATGGACTGTTTGACTTATCTCTTCTGGATGCGGGGATTATGGACACGTCCGATCCAGTGTCGATAAGAAACCGTAAGTTTGAAGAACGGTCGAAAATTTGCAACCTATGACTTTGAAGAACACCACTCACCTCGCTTGTCTGAGGTAGGCGCGATGTTAGTTTTTTGGATGATAGTACTTACACAGAGAGCGGCATTGCTCCGCTTGCGAGCCAAACTTGCGATGGTACCAGCAAATGTTATTGTCATTGCTTCGACGTCGGGATGTCGAGCGTGAACGGACATTTTGTTGTCCTGAAATAAACGCGCGGAATACGATTTCTGAAGCTAACCTTTATTGCGTTTACTTTTATTCTGACGAAACAGAAAGAACTAACAAAGATGCGTATGTTTACGTACACATGTAGTAGTGACAGTTCCTGGGGCAGTGTTGCCACAGAGTCTTATGGGCCAACTAGACCTTCCATTTGACACTGATTCTATGGAAATTGGTTCAGCCATCTCTGAGGAACATGAGTAAGTTTAAACAGTCTCCAGAACACGTTTCTTTTCATAACTTTTGAACTCAATGTTCAATCTTTATATGATTCAAAAGTTAAGGTTTTTTTTTAGATAGCCCGTTCATTTAAAACCAATTCTGCTCAAATCGGTTGTGTAGTTTCTGAGATAATGATGTTTCGTGATTTTTACATTTTGATACATAACCTCTAAACTAAAAATCCGATTACAATGAAATTTGACAGCGTCTTATCGGGCAACTAGACATAATAATATATCAAACATCAAATATCATTTAGACGTGTAGTCGGATGACGAATCAATAAAATAATAATAAATAATATAGGGTAAGTGAACTTTATTTCGCCACCCAAATCATGTTTTTGTGCTTCAAGTAAATATGAAGAATTAGGTTTTACAAAGTAACGAAAAAAACTTGATACATTTGAATGAACTATCCTTTGTTAACCGAATTCGATTATGTTATATTGATTTATTGTTACGATTAGTTATAGCAACACTGTTTTTTGCTGCTAACATTTGTTTTAATTATTGCTCCAGGTTTTTAGTTTTCGCCACCTTTGAAAACCAATTTTCGCTCCCCCCCCCCTAGCGTAATTCAATAAAAGTTGTGTAAACAGTTATCAAATATTTAAAAACAAGGATATAATGACAGTATTGACACGGATTGAAAGCTATGATCTTTATTCATAACAAAAAATGGAATAAAATACTACAAGGTATACAGCCCTAGGGATTGTATGAAATGGTGATGTAGGACTAAATAAATATGAATGAATGAATTGTATATTTTTGATCAAGCATTCCAATGAACGTATGGTTTTTGCTGGAGAACCATGGACAAATTAAGAAAAACGTGTATTTTCCTAAGTAATTATAATTTTTCGAGCTTAAATCAGAAATAACTCGAAAACCGATGCCTTTAGAATGTTTACTACCAAGAGCTTTTTGATTTAAAATGACTCTCTGCATCTTTTAAAATCATCAGAATACAAATATTTTGAAAAATGTTTAAATTAGAATTTTTATAAAAAAACTAATCTACCATAAAAAAATTATTCTTCATTTCTCCATCCTGGACTTTTTTTTAGAAGTTGCGTGTAAAATTCAAGTTTCTTTAAAAAAAAATCAACTCTTTTTTTTTTTAAATGGAAATTTAATGTTTATTTTTAATTTGTTTTGGTCAAAAAAAAAATTTTGTACAGTGTATATTTTTTTATGGTGCATTTTTAATTCCCTACAACTCATTCTCAGACAGTTTTTCTATACAACCAACGGTTTCTGGGCTATAATGCTTCGAATAAAACCTATGCCAAAAGGCATACGCCCTTTTAGAATGTAACTCATGGGTGTAAAAAATCTCTCCACCTGTGAAAAATGCTCAGTTTGCTAAGCCAAATACGTGTGCAAAGTTTCATTCAAATTAAAAATGGTCGATTAAATTTTCGCGTATTTCCAGGCGATTTGGAATGATTTTGCTCTATGATAGTTTAAGACCCCTCCCTCTTCTGGAAAGGAGGGGTCCAATACAAATGAAACATACATTTCTGCACAACTCAAGAACAAACCAAGCAAATGAAACCGAATTTGGCATGTGGATGTTTTAAAGGGTAATAAATATGTCCATAATGGTTCGACGCCCCTCCCTCTTATGGAAGCACATGTGTCTGCACAAATTTCTGCACATCTCGCGAACTAATAAACTAAATGGAACCATATTTGGCAGGTGAATGTTTTTAGTGGTAACAAATGATACACAGCTACTGAAATCGACCACAGACCCCATTTTGGATTCTAGGTTGGCGACTTCCGGTTCCTGGGAAACAGCGGAAAATGATCGAATTACACCCAATATGGGTGTTTCTTCAACCAGAATGACGCTCAGAGGCCAGGAATTATTTTAAATACCATTTTGAAATCCATGATGGCGACTTCCGGTTTGTGAAAAACAGCCAAAATAACCTAATACCATCCAATATGAGTATCTCTGGAACCAGAATGATGCAATGAGCTAACAATTGACCTCAGGCACCATTTTGAATCGCTAAATGGCAACTTATAGGAAACAGTCGAAAATGACCAAATAATACTCAACATTCATATTCCCGTAATCGAGATGATGCATAGAAACCAAACATTGACCCTTGACACCATTTTGAATTTAAAGACATCCACTGTTAGTTTCTGGAAAACAACCAAAATAACTAAATACCTCCCAATATGGATATTTCCGGTGTCAGATTGATGCCAGAAAATCTGCTGAAAATGACCGAATACCACCCAATATGAATATATTCAGAATAAGGGCGCCAAAAGCCAAAAGTCGAAGATTTTGTCATTTCGATAAAACCATTCATTTCAAACGATTTGTCTTTTGACTTTGATCATATCCTATGGCCGATTCGTCGTACATTTGCAGACTTTAAACACATCGCAAGGAATCAATGAATTTGGAACGTTCACATACAAACCACATTTAAATTATGTTGAGACCACATATATCAATCAAGGCAGGTATAGTTTTAAATAGCCACATATCAAATTGTTATGAAGTTTGTTATTTGTAAGTTTGAGAGATGACTTGTTCGTATGACACTAGTTATGTTCAAATTAGTCATGTAATCTTTGAAATAATAGACTTTCGTTGTTTTATAAACAATTTAATACATAACGGTTGTTTAAGTTCGATTATAATCAAATGAAATGGGAACGTATAGGGCAGCCAAACATTGAGACCACGTGTTCAATCATAATTCATCAGTTAACCCTTAACTAGCCCGCTCATTTGATACCAATATTGATCAAATCGGTTGTGTAGTTTCTGAGATAATGAAGTTTCGTGATTTTCACATTTCGATACTTTACAGACGAAGTTACAGTCCGATTACAGTAAAATTCAATAGGGTGTTACGAGGCAGCTAGACTTATTAGTTGACACTAATTTTGTAGAAATTGGGTCAGCCATCACTAAGAAAAGTGAGTGAGTTCAAGTAGTCTTCGGAATATGTTCCTTTTCATAGCTGGATTTCACATTTTTAAACATAACAGGCAAAGTAATAATCTGATTGCAAAACAAATCAATAGGGTCTTATGGGGCAACTAGACCTTCCATTTGACACTGATTTTATGAAAATCGGTTCAGCCATCTCTGAGAAACAGGAGTGAGATTAAGTAGTCTTCAAAACACGTTTCTTGTTATAACTTTTGAACCACAAGTTCAATTATTATGAAATTCAAAAGTTGAGGGTATTTCAGGTAGCCTGTTCATTTGAAACCAATTTTGTTCAAATCGGTTGTGTAGTTTTCGAGATAATGATGATTCATGATTTTTACATTTTGAACCATAACCTCTAAACTAAAAATCCGATTACAATGAAATTTAATAGGGTCTTATGGGACAACGAGACCTTTCATTTGCAATTAAATTCATGAAAATCGGTCCAGCCATCTCTGAGAAAAGTGAGTTGGAAACAGCCCGGGGGCCGTTTTATCGCCAGCATGACTGCCAGGTTAGGGATGCCATCCGGTCCCGGTGCCTTGCTCACCTTTAGATGGTTGGCGATCACGATGAGTTCCTCATTCGTAACCCTTGCCTCCTCTTGAACCTCGACACGGCTGTCGTCGCCCACGGATTGGATGCTCGGCAGGTTGGTCGACCATCCCTTGTCTGTGTCTGAGATACTGGAACGTCGGACGTGGGACTCGACCGCCGGAGGCCAAGGACTTGGCTCGTGGCGCTTCCCTCGATGATTCGCTCCAGCATCGCAGGTGATCGCTCTGCAGGTGCCAGCGCGCCTTTGGTCTTGGCCATTACGATCATGTAGGTGTCACCCCACGGGTTCGTATTGGCACTCGCGCATAGCCTATCGAAACAGGCCCTCTTGCTGGCCTTAATCGCACTCTTCAGCGTCGATCTGGCAGAACTGAGTGCTGCGCGGCGCTCTGTCCTCTGTTCGCACTGCGAAGGTCCGCTATCTCGTCAGTCCACCAGTAGACCGGTGGCTTCCCATTCCTAGGTTGGCGAGTCCTAGGCATGGTGGCGTCGCACGCCCGAGATAGCATAGCAACTAGTTGGTCAGGCGTCGGGCGAAGCCGACTGCCCCCCTCGCGCTCTCGTCTAATTGCCTCTTCAAATACCTCGGCATCAAAATGCGATGTCTTCTCGTTGTTGTCTACACTATAACAGACCGCCTGGTGGTCGCTTTTAGTGTAGCTTTTAGTGTAGCCATCGTCTACCCTCCAGTTCTTGATCAGTCCTGGGCTGGAGAACGTCACGTCGATGATCGACTCCGCGCCATTTCTGCTAAATGTACTTTTGTCCCCAACGTTGGCCAGATCTAGGTTGAGCTTTGCAAAAGTCTCCAACAAGATCTGGCCCCTCTGGTTCGTGAAGCGACTTCCCCACTCAACAGCCCAAGCGTTGAAGTCCCCCGCCACCACCAACGGCGTTAGGCCCGTTAGCTCCATGGATAGGAGATCGACCATCAGGGTGAACCTTTCGGTAGACCAACGTGGCGGAGCATAGCAACTGCAGTAGAACACTCCGTTCACCTTATGTCCACCCTCAAAGCACCGGAAGCAAATGTCTGGTTGCTGTAGTATGCCCAGAGGACATACAGACCAGCCGACCTTCAACTTGCCTTCTTTCAGGGCCAGGTTAACATCCGCCGACGGTAGTCGGAAGGTAGCTATCTGGGTCTCCGCCGGACCTTTGCGGAGGCGGATTGACTCCTTAGCCACCTCCACCCCGCACTTCGCTTTGAGGGCTTGTGGGATGTCGCACCCCTCGGTGATTTAGTCCAGGTTTTTAAGCTGGAGAGTCACCTCTGAGGTGAGTGCCCGCACTTGCACCTCCTTCCCTAGGACCTTTTCAACTACCGATTTATAGGTAGCCCCTTGTTCGTGGCGTCCTTCCGGAGCTCAAGTATCATCTCGCCAGTGCGAGATCGGCGGATACTCCGCACATCCGCCCCCAGATCCTTGAGTTGGGTTTCCCCCCTCATCTTCTTCAAGAATTCTGAGTATTTCGACCCCTCCGTATTGAGTATGAGGGCATCACCCCTACTCCGCGCCTTTTTGACCTTTTTCGGTCCTCTGGCCACTCCGCCGTCTTGGCGCGTCGCACCTTCCCGACGCCTCCTACCCTCTACAGTAGTCCAAGGGTTGCCCGTAGCCTCCACTTGTGCCGTTTCCGCGGCGGACCTTGAACCGGTTGGTGTGTTCTCCCGTGGGAGTAGCGCAACCAACCGTTTCTTGGGGTTCCCGGGGGCCGCTTCCGCGAACGAGGGGGCGTCTGTCTGCACCTCTTTAGATGCAGTCGCCCTTCTGGTCCTTACCTCTTTCTCGGCCGCCTTCACCCGAGCTAGGAATTCTTCGTGCTCCTTCCTGGCTTCATCAATAGTGGCCCGAAGCAGGAGGAGGCTCTGCTTTAGGCCGCCAGCGATATTTCGCCTATTCGCCGAGAGCTCGATTATAGCGTCGAGTTGTTCGGACAACGCTGCCACTCTTGGCCGCGTGTCCATGCACCTTTCGACGGCCTTGACTAGCAAGGGACCGTCTACCGAGATGTCTGGTGTGGACACCGACGGATGTGTGTGTGTGTATGTGTGTGTGTGGTGTGTGTGTGTGTGTATGTACAACATTTTTCACTCACTCACTTTTCTAAGAGATGGCTTCCATAAAATTAATTGCAAATGAAAGGTCTAGTTGCGCCATAGGTTGCTATTGAATTTCATTGTAATCGGATTTTTAGTTTAGAGGTTATGTATCAAAATGTAAAAATCACGAAACATCAATATCTCAGAAACCACACAACCGATTTCAATAAAACTGGTTTCAAATGATCGGGCTGTCTCCAGAACCCTTAACTTTTAAATTTCGTTATGATTGAACATATGGTTCAAAAGTTATGTAAAGAAAAGTTATCCTGAGGTTGTTTAAACTCACTCATTTTTCTCAGAAATGACTAAACCGATTTTCACAAAATTAGTGTCAAATGAAAGGTCTAGTTGCCCCATAGGTTGCTATTGAATTTCATTGTAATCGGGCTGTAACTTTGTCCGTTGTTTATAAAAATGTGAAATCACATAATGAAAGTAAACATAGTGACTCTCTCCTAACGATCACTGGTTAATTAAAAGGTAGAAGAGTGATCCAAATGGCCGAATGTCATATACTACTCGGCTCAGTTCGACGAATCGAGCATTTTCTGCATGTATGTATGTATAGGTGTATATGTGTGTGTGAGTGTGGGTGTGTACGTGTGTATGTGCACCTTTTTTTCGCACTCACTTCTCTCAGAGATGGTCTGACCGATTCTTTCTATCTTGGTGTCAAATGAAGGGTCTTTTTGCCGCTTAGGTTGCTATTGAATTTTATTGTAATCAAACTTTTAGTTTTAGCGCTGCAATATCTCAGCAATATCTCAGAAACTACACAACCGATTTGAACAAAATTAGAATCAAATGAACGTGCTACCTAAACAACCCTTAACTTTTGAATTTTATGAAGATTGAACATGTGGTTCAGAAGTTAGAAGTTGGAAGAAACGTGTTCTTGAGACCATTTGATCTCGCTCATGTTTCTCAGCGATGGCTGGACCGATTTTCATAAAATCAGTGTTATATGAAAGGTCTTGTTGCCCCGTAAGACTTTATCGATTTTTTTTTGCAAACGGATTATTACTTTGCCTGTTATGTTTAAAAATGTGAAATCCAGCTATGAAAAGAAACACATTCCGAAGACTACTTGGACTCACTCACTTTTCTCAGAGATGGTTGAACCGATTTCCACAAAATTAATGTCAAATGAAAGGTCTAGCTGCCTCATAACACCCTATTGAATTTTGCTGTAATCCGACTGTAAATTCGTCTGTAATCTATCGAAATGTGAAAATCACGAAACTTCATCATCTTAGAAACTACACAACCGATTTGAACAATATTGATATCAGATGAACGGGCTAGTTAAGAGTTATTTAGAACCAAAAGAGTGAATATAAATACCTTTATTGGATTCAAGCATTCATGTAAATCTATTTTTACAAATAATAAGTTTGAATGAGAAAGGCTGAGTCTGACCGCTAGGTGAATTAATTTAGGTTTTTTCAGTGATTGCTATACCTTTCTAGGAATAAGGCAATGAGTGAGTTTCAACGCCTCCGGGACACGTTTCTTTCAAAAACTTTTGAACCACATGTTTAATCACTAGTTAAGGATTTTCAAGACAGCCCGTTCATTTGACACCAGTTTTGTTTCAATTGGTTGTGTAGTTTCTAAGATAATGAAGTTTCGTGATACTCACATTTTGAAACACGCTTCCTAAAACAAAAATCCGATTACAATGAAATTCAATAGGGTGCCTTTCATCCGCAGCTGATTTCGTGAAAATCGGTCTTAGTGAGTTTAAGCAGGCTTTGGTATAAGCTTTGCTTTTATAACGTGATTTCACATTTTTATAAATAACAGACAAAGTTACAAACCGATTACAATGAAATTCAATAGCCAGCTATGGGACAACTAGACCTTTCATTCGAGACTGATTTTGTGAAAATCAGTCCAGCCATCTCTGAGAAAAATGAGTGAGTTTAAACAGCCTCCGGAAAACATTTCTTTATATAACTTATGAACCATATGTTAAATCATTATGAAATTTAAAAGTTAAGGGTTCTGGAGATAGCACGTTCATTTGACATCTGTTTTGTTATAATCGGTTGTACAGTTTCTAAGATATTGATGTTTCGTGATTTTTACATCTTGATACATAACTTCTAAACTTAAAATTCCGATTACAATGAAATTCAATAGCAACCTATAGGGCAACTAGACCTTTCATTTGCAATTAATTTCATGGAAATCGGTCCAGCCATCTCCGAGAAAAGTGAGTGAGAGAAAAAAATTGCACATACACATACATACATACATACATACATACATACAGAAAATGCTCAGCTCGTCGAACTAAGTCAAGTGGTATACGACATTCGGCCCTTTGGAGCACTTTCATACCTTTGGTTTTTGCAGTGATTGCTATTCCATTTTAAGCAATCACTTTTTTTTTGCATTGATTGCTATACCATTCTACCCTCCCAGCTGGTCTCGAGGTACGATGCTGGCCTAACAAGTCAGTTGTCGTAGGTTCGAGTCTCGGCTCGGGAGAGACTGTTAGTGTTAGTGGGATCGTAGCGCTGGCCCCGCAATTGTCCTGTACACTTAACAGTTGGCTGCGAAGTCTGTGTATAATAAACAGAAGGTCGAGATTCGAATTGGAATGTAGCACCAAGGCTTTGCTTTTTTTTTCTATACCATTCTAGGACACAGGCAAAAAGCGTACACACTTATTCGCAAAAACAAAAACCGTTTTTACGAAAATTAGTTGCACGGCAGTTTGTCTGTGACTTTAGTATATGATGCACAATTGGGTAAGTCAACTCAATCCAATCAAAAATTTGGAGTAGCAGAGGCATGAACGAACATTTAACACTTCAAAATTAAGTGCTTAAACCTGCTCCACCTGAAAAGGCTATTTGAAATGAGTCGTGGTTAAAAAAATCAAAATGATTGACGAGTTTCGAAACTACAAGGTAAACCATTTTTCGATAATCAAATAGCTCAGTTGAAGTTTAGACAAATATTTTAAAAAGTGCTTAGTCCCCCCAATCCCCGCCGATGCTTACAGCAGTTAAGAACAGTAAAATATGCTTATCCGGCTAATTAAGATTGATTTCGCAGGTATAGCTACTAAACCGCTGTCTATTTTGATTGAAACCAACAACCAGGTTTTCCATAACAGAGAGGATCAAGCCAATCGGCTTACAGATTTTCAAGTTGATATTTTTTCAGAAATGGTTCAACAAATGAAGCTGAAGAGATTGGCCACCCTGTAAATTATTACTTTGGTTTCCAAATTGCTTGAATGTTTAGTTTCCAGATTTGCATCATAAAAGGCTACCAGCTGGTCTCGAGGTACGTTGCTGGTCTAACAAACCAGTCGTCGTAGGTTCGAATTCCATTTCGGAAGAAAGACTTTTAGTATCGTAGTGCTAACCCCGCAATATAACGGTGGGCTGCGAAATATGTGTCAAATAAAATTAGAATGTCAAATTCCGAAATGGAATGTACGTGGGATTTGCTTCTGCATCATAAAAGCAACGTAATTCCAGCAACTGGCAACTACTTTTTGGTCGCTTCGAAAAAATAGCTTGGGATGAGAGAGTCTTTTTTTTCAGGATGTTTTCTTGAACTGTGTCGGGCGTCCAAAATTGTGATGTCATTTCTTGTAGCACAACAGATACTCCTTCCAACATCGTCTGATAATTTGAACGAGAAATCAAAAAAGAGACCATTTAAGAAGAAAAAAGAGACTTTAGAGACCTATCGTTGAAAAAAGAGACTTTTTAGAGACTAGCTTCAAAATAGAGACCAAGTCTATAAAAAGAGACCTGCTACCAGCCCTGCATTTTAGAATTTTCGGCTTTTTCCCGGTTTTCCTGGTTCGCTGGCCACCCTGCAATCACGCATCTCTGCTTTCTTTCTGCGTCGCTCACGTTGGGTGATAAATGCGGTGCAAATTGGCTGGCATTGTTAGCCAATGACTGCATTTCGTCTTTGTTTTTGAAGTCTGCGTTAGGGAAATATACCAATCTTATAAAAAATGTATGTGGATATTCGACCTTCAAACTTTTCCGCAATTTTCACGGAGCAATAAGAAAATGATACCCAAAATTATCATGTTATACAAATCTTGTATATTCTAGCTTTCCAACGATATATTAACTATTGAAATCGGAATAGTTGTTTGAGCGCTATTAGCATCTAAAATCTTCCATTCCGCCAACCAAAAACGTTACATGTTCAATCCTGTTTTCACCGAATTGTCCTTAGTATAGTGAAGAAAGACGTAGTCCCACGTCAAAAAAACAATGATTGTTATGGTGCAATTTCGCAAAAAAAGGGAAACCATTTTTATCGGCCATTTTTTATCTGCTTGAAACTTTGCACAGATGTTCCTATAAACTAAAGATATCTATTTGTGCTATTAGTTATTTTTCTTGAATCACGTCACGACTTAGTCCAAAAAAAAAAACCACCGCCCTCCGAGAGATCCGTAATGACCGTCAAAGAGGACAATTTTAAAAACTGGTTCTGATGCGTCTCGGGTTTTTTTAAAGCCCTTCTTGCTGGTTAACTTTACGCGAATTTTTGAATTAACGTGATTTTTTTCACGCGGATTCTTGAATTAACGCGGTTTTTTACGTGTTTTTTTACGAGGTACGTATCCCCCGCGTACCTCTGAAAAAAACTGTGTCTAATTCAATTTATTTACAACTTATAGACTTGTGACTTCACTTCTGCTTCAAAGGGCTTGTGTTTTGGTATAAGGAGTAAAGGTGTTTAAACAACTTACACACTTAACTGCGTAATGCTTTCTCAGTAAAGTAAAATACCGAACTACTTGAAAATATTTTAGTTTACCGTTGTTCGGTAAAAAAATTACTGACAAATCGGAAACTCAACGTATTTACCGCAATATCGTAAATTTGTTTACCGAAAAAATCCATAAAACCGAAAACTTCCGAGTTCAGTATACTAAAATACCGAATCTCGGAAACCTGACATTATTTAACCGAGATTTCGTCGAACAAAAACGCTCTTATCGAGATTCCTCAAAACTGAGCTGTCAACAGTTTTTTCGTGTCCGGGTTTAGAAAAAAGGAGCAGATTTTACGGCTGATTATTATTATATAAAAAAATCTGCAATGATCTGATTGACTAAAATATTGAGTGAGTATACACTATTTTTTCTCAGAGCTTGTTTTTTTTGCTGCAAAGAAAAGTCGAAGAAAACGATTAATTCTTCCTTCACTCAATTTCGCAGGTTATCAACTCTCTTCGCAGGATGGAAATTGCAGGGTGATGGATGTTTGTTTATTTCATTGAAGCAATGAAACTCTCCAGTTTTTAGCAATGCTGTATTTAATTGAATCAGTTGACTTAGTAATTGATAAATTAATTTGTATATTTAATCGTTTTAATCATATTCTGGGTTATCTAAAAAAATCGCAAAATACGTAGTTCTCGTAATAATTTGACAGTTCGAACTCCAGAATAGCTCGTCGAAACTGTAGCTGTATTTACTCGAATCAGTTGACTTAGTAATTGATAAATTAATTTGTATATTTAATCGTTTTAATCATATTCTGGGTTATCTAAAAAAATCGCAAAATACGTAGTTCTCGTAATAATTTGACAGCAACTCCAGAGTAGCTCGGCGAAACATTACCGAAAATCTCGTTAAAGTTTGACAGGTTTTTGATTTTTGCTTTTATAGAATCTCGGTGTTTTGATGTATTACCGAGATTTTTACCGAGATCCCAGTTGTTGAAAACTCGGTAATTTATTTTACCGTACTCGGTGATAATATCTAAGTGTGTAGTATGATCCATGTCTGTAGAGAGCACAGAAACTATTCCGGAAATGAAACGAGCGTCTTGTAATTTTCACTATTAAAAGCTATAAAAAAGCAACGATCATTGTATTCAAAACAGATTGTGTGTGAAATCCAAGTGATTGTTTATGTAGCAGAGCTCTTAGAAGATTTCAGTATGGCACAGCTAAAAACATTTCGGCAGATCTCGCTGCAATACTTTGTGCAATGTTTTAGTGTATTTTTAGCATACATTTTTCCTGCAAAAAAATCAGTCTTTAAAAAAAATGTTAAGTCGATTTTACTACAACCCCCCTCCACCCTTGTCACAGCTTGTCACAAAATGATGATATCCCCCCCACCCCCTTTAATTCTACGTTATTAAAGTATGGTCCCTAACGTTTTAGATAAAAACGGTATTGTTGATTACAAATATTTCAAGAGCCAGAACGATTGGTTTGATTTGACCGGTGTGACGTTTTTGGCAAAGTTGTAGATTGTCCTTATAAAAAAATTATACTTCAAACCAATATTCGTTTTTTTGATAATTTTATCATTCTTTATTTTTCAACTAACCATCATTCTAAAAAAAAAGATCGTGGTTTTCGCGGAAGAAACGGAGAAGAAGGTTTTTTGAGATGTAAATTTTATAATTGTATTTTGTGTTTTCACTTTAAAACATTATTTTGTCCTACGGTGTATTTTTTAGAAGGACAAAATTTCTGTCTACGACATTGTACTGTTCTGATTTTGATGTTTTCTGTTTTTTTTTTTACAAACGGCTTTGTTTTCTTATTATTTTTCCATGATCAGACCAGCGCACAATGGTTGGAAAATTAAGATTTTGGCCAAAATTAATGTTTTGGTGTCAAATTGTTAGTTTCCTACTGTAGATATGATTTTGTCATTTGAAAAAAAGTGTTGTAGTGACAAGGGGTTGTCCATAAACCATGTGAATGAGGCAAATCTAATTATTTTTCAAAATAAAAATTACACTAAGTTTACGTTTCATTTATGTGTTTTGGACCAAATTGATATACGATGAATTTCGTTGATCGATTATCCAGATTTACATGAAAATTGGAAAACTTTTTTTCATCTTTTTCTACAAAAACGCAAATTTTCCGCAAACTTTTAACATTGGTTCTTGGAGAGCACAAGCTGGGCTTTCAGGAACGTGCTTCCATTTAATGTTTTAAAAGGTCAAAATTAGGAAAATTTCGCATATTTTCTATGTAGCCTGCGGCAGACTCTGTTGGGTTAAAATCAATTACTCTTTCAGTTTTATGAAGCTAATATAATAATTTAATTGTATGCAAACATAGTATAACAGCTTTTGTTGGATTTTATATATTCTAACATATTCAGAAACACTCTTTTTTTTAATTTTTTAAAAAGGTAACTTTGGAGGCGTTTTTCAATATAATCCGTTCCATGTATCAAGATTTAAAGGAGAAATTATGAAAATACAGATCAAAAACTACAAAATGATGTGCTCAAAGCATCCTGAATATTAAATTTGCATTTTGGTAATTTTGGCCGCTCCTCTATATGGGAACCGTCTCATGTGCAGCGTTGCTGAGCGAGCGACAAGAAAAACTTTTCAACTATTTTCTTGATAATGAGATGTGTGCTACGCTTCTCTAATCGTTTGCACACACACTCTTTGTTATTCACGCATTTGCCAGAGCAGCAGCCAGCATGAAACCGCTCGCTAATTCTCTTTTGTCTTGCTACTCACGACGGATACGCGAGTAAAGACATGCGAGTAATAGCATCCGAATATAAGTACTTGACTAGGAGTGCTTTAAAAAAATCTGCCGAAAACGAAAATGCTTCCTTTACCGACTCACGCATGCGATTTGTCGATTACTGAATTACTGCCAAGCAGTTTTGCTTCGTGCATCAACAGCCGATAGTGGAATGCAGAATTTTTATACTGGAACGTGTAGGGTATAGGACTACCAAAAAAGCAAAGCAAAGCCGTGGTGCTACATTCTGTATCGGAGCTCGACCTTCTGTTTATTATACACAGACTTCGCATCGTAACTCGAGGCCAGCTAGGATAACCGGACTACCTACTCGTCGAAATACTTTTTTTTCCACTCCGCTTCATCGCGCCACGCCATTCCGATGCGTCTTGAAACCAGTGCTGAGAATATTCACTGTCATAATATTCAAAAGCAGCGATTTTCAGCCGTCTTTATATTAATAATCATACTACCCATGCGACCGTTGATATTCGTGGTACCAAACAACCGATGAACACCGACAAGATAAGCTTTAATACTCGTGTTGATATTTTGATCGTCAAAAATGAAACTCATATCAAAATAGTGAAAATCAAAATTAACCTTATTCGATCATTTATACTGTACTGGGCAGTGTACAGCATCTAAACAGATTTGCACTACTTGAATTGATAATCACCGAAGCTTCTTTGAATATCATTACAAGGCCTTTGATATTAATTCCACTGTTCTGTCATTGAATATGAGAAACGATATACATGCATCGTCACAATGAACATAGGTTACTGAGTTGCTCAGAGAATAAATGTGCTGACACTGAGATTAATTCAATTAATCTACTCATGAATAAACATTGATATTCTAAGGTACTGCTTGAAACAATCATTTTCAGCTGGTCGTGCTCGCGAGTAGGGGAATGCACGCGAATAGGAGAGTATATACTATACAGGAGTGTTTGTCCATGATTTCGAGAGCGAAGAGAACTCGCAAGCATGAACATTCGGTGCTGTGAAATGAAGGAAGTGTGAATGAACGAGAAACAGTTCGAACGGTGGAGGCACTCCGTTGTGTGTGTGTTTCGGTAGCAGTGAGAACACCTCTTGGAGTATCGCATGCTTGTTTAGAGCGAGTTTATCAACACTGTAACAGACAACCATAACCTTTTGTAGACAAGACAACAGATAACCTTTTGTAGTTAAAAAAAAAATTTGAACAAGTTGTTTTCCTTTTTTTATGTTGCAAAATAAATATTTCTTTTCGGTGTTTACTTTTTTCGGAAAGACAAAATTATTATCTGCAACTTTTCTGGAGACGGCACACCGATCAAACAAACCGTTCTGGCTCTAAAAATATTTTTAATCATCAATAAGACATTCCAAGGGTGACGTTTCACTGCTTGTGCGTTTGTTATTGTTGTTGTTTTTCAAGTTGCTAAACCAACACACAACCGAACACGAAATCTTTTAATGTCGGAGAAAATCTGAAGTGATATTTTATTGCTGTGAAAAGGATCGCCACTCGCAATACTAGAGCAACCAATCGGACAACCTTTTTTTTCACGCTTTTCGATCCCGTTTGCATCCAAGTTGCGACCGTTCGAACATACCTACCTAAGGCTGTCAAAGTTTAAACGAACTGAAATCAGCAACTGTCTCGTGGATTGTCTACACACCAAATTTTTTTTACTGAAATTCATTAAACTTTTACTGAATTTTGCCACGCTGAAACTTCAGTAATCATTTCAGCAATGAAATATTACTGAATGTTTCACCAATGTGAAATGTCATTCTTTTTGACGGTACTTTGCTAAATTTTCAGCAATGTGAAATGTCATTCATGTTTGACGGACTATTACTGAATTTTCAGCGAACGTCCGTTGAATTAATGAAATATCAGTTCAATGGGAATTCTCGTGTATATTTTAAAACACGTTGGAAGTCGATTTTTCGCTTATTATTTAAAAATTATTTATTAACATTCAACCATGTCACAAAGATAAAATTGATCCTCGAGTAATGTGTCTCCCAAGTCCGATCCGTTAATCCGATGTCCTTTCGCCATTTTCCTCCACTGAACTGAAGAAAAACATGATTAATTAATTTTTCCATTTACCAAACACTTCCTTCACGTCTCAACGGTCGTCGTTTAAGGCTTACAAGCCTTTTATACGCCTTTTTTACGAGCGCGGACTAAAAATATTGACAACAGGCACCATTTTTTTTTTTTCATTTTGACAGTATATTGCCGTATATTCAGTAATCAAAGGAAAGATTGCTGAATGTCGGTAAAGCAACACATATTGCTGAATTTTCAGTACACTTTTAAATTGCTGAAATTTCAGTACATGGTTTTTATTGTTGAATTTCAGTAAAGATTGCTGAATCTGGTTTCGGGAATTTGGTGTGTATATGTTTTAGTTTATTTTACCGTGCAAATCATTAATAATACTAACTGTCAAACTTGTTTTCAACAAACGCATAATCACTGACAATCTTTATAACTTTGGGTAAAGTAAAATCCTCAAACCCGTAACGGTTTGGCATCTAAAACCTGAACTTTTACGATTTTTATTGGTGGTCTTAAGTTGAAAAATTATAATTTTAATAATTCATAATCATGTTTCATATTCCAACTTATCAGAGAGATTAATACAATTCAAAGTTTATGAACTTTATTATAAGTTTAGTGAATTTTCATTGAAGTTTCATGAAATAAATTATTGACTTCATAAACCAAAATACGAATTCACTAGATCACATGAATTATATTTCCAGTTTCGTGATCGATAAATCATGACATAAAGATTTATTGAACCAAAACAAGGTTTCATAAATGAATTGTGCAATTTCGTTAATCGAATTCCATAAATCATGATCAATTCATGGTTTCCTAAATCAAAGCGAGATTTTATGAATCAAACACCCGATTTCATGAGTCAAATGCTATATTTCATGACTCACAACTCATGATTTCATAAATCAAAATCATGGTTCCATGAGCCAAAGCGAGATCTCATGAATCAAACACTCGATTTTATGACTCGCAACTCATGGTTTCATAAGTCAGAATCATGGTTCCATGAGTCAAAGGGTGATTTCATAAATTGAACACCCGATTTCATGAGTCAAATGCTAAGTTTCACGACTCATAAATCATGATTTCATGCCAATTTGCTCATGATTTCAGCAAAACAGTAACGCAGAGGGTACGTTACGAATAAATGGCTCATAATTTCATGATTCATACCATGAATAATGAAATCATGAGTCATTTTGCCAGTTTTCGAGATATTATTTCTTCCCGTGTAACTCTTGCATTACCGTTGCTTGGAGGACAGAAAAAAGTTTTTGTCCAAATAACTTTTTTTCCTTCAGAGTGCCCACTTTAATTTGTTCAGAAGAATTATAGACAACTATATTGTCTAACTAATAACTAACTAACTGAAAAATTAATAATAATTTGTTTTTGGGATATTTTTTTTTCAGTGTAGAATTTCAAAATAAAATTTGTCATTATTTTTCTATAAAAGTGTTGCTGCTATCTGGTTGAGTTGGCGTGAAATCATTCTAAACCTCTCTAAGAGAAAGGCAAAAACGGTTCAAGCCTACTTTAAATGTTACTTCAGATATTTTTTTTTAAATATGCAGTATTAAAAGTGTGGTGACCACTAGAATACAACCCTGTCTGAACAACTGGCTGGCTCAGTGTTCTGATGCAGAGAGAATAAAAGAAGTTTATAGTTGACTGTCGAAGTGTACACCTCGCGTTTAGTATTACTACAAAGCAGAGTTGCCAATGTTCCAGTTTAAACTGGATTCTTCCAGTTTTTTTAGTGATCCAGTCAAACAGTTTAACCCCAAAATCTTCCAGTTTTTTTGTATATCTGCCAGTTTTATCCAGATTTTTTGAACACTCAAGCTACTAACTGGTTTGGAAATATTTTTTAGAACGTAAGTTTTGTGGATTGATAAGCAGCATTTTCAGTATTGTATCATTTCGCACGAAACACGGCCAAATTAAGGATGTGTTGTGCATAATTGAGATAAAAAGACAAGTAAGTTCAGCTTTATTCTAAAACTAACAAATAGGTGTTATCAGATCATAAAGAAAAAAAAATTGCAATGATGGGTTAATGTTATATAAAAATAGAAACAATCTATCTCAAAGATATATACAGGCGGCATTATTCAAATTAATTTCAGTTGCGTAACATATTCAGAAACACTCTTTTTTTTTAATTTTTTAAAAAGGTAACTTTGGAGGCGTTTTTCAATATAATCCGTTCCATGTATCAAGATTTAAATGAGAAATTATGAAAATACAGATCAAAAACTACAAAATGATGTGCTCAAAGCATCCTGAATATTAAATTTGCATTTTGGTAATTTTGGCCGCTCCTCTATATGGGAACCGTCTCATGTGCAGCGTTGCTAAGCGAGCGACAAGAAAAACTTTTCAACTATTTTCTTGATAATGAGATGTGTGCTACGCTTCTCTAATCGTTTGCACACACACTCTTTGTTATTCACGCATTTGCCAGAGCAGCAGCCAGCATGAAACCGCTCGCAATTTCTCTTTTGTCTTGCTACTCACGACGGATACGCGAGTAGAGACATGCGAGTAATAGCATCCGAATATAAGTACTTGACTAGGAGTGCTTTAAAAAAATCTGCCGAAAACGAAAATGCTTCCTTTACCGACTCACGCATGCGATTTGTCGATTACTGAATTACTGCCAAGCAGTTTTGCTTCGTGCATCAACAGCCGATAGTGGAATGCAGAATTTTTATACTGGAACGTGTAGGGTATAGGACTACCAAAAAAGCAAAGCAAAGCCGTGGTGCTACATTCTGTATCGGAGCTCGACCTTCTGTTTATTATACACAGACTTCGCATCGTAACTCGAGGCCAGCTAGGATAACCGGACTACCTACTCGTCGAAATACTTTTTTTTCCACTCCGCTTCATCGCGCCACGCCATTCCGATGCGTCTTGAAACCAGTGCTGAGAATATTCACTGTCATAATATTCAAAAGCAGCGATTTTCAGCCGTCTTTATATTAATAATCATACTACCCATGCGACCGTTGATATTCGTGGTACCAAACAACCGATGAACACCGACAAGATAAGCTTTAATACTCGTGTTGATATTTTGATCGTCAAAAATGAAACTCATATCAAAATAGTGAAAATCAAAATTAACCTTATTCGATCATTTATACTGTACTGGGCAGTGTACAGCATCTAAACAGATTTGCACTACTTGAATTGATAATCACCGAAGCTTCTTTGAATATCATTACAAGGCCTTTGATATTAATTCCACTGTTCTGTCATTGAATATGAGAAACGATATACATGCATCGTCACAATGAACATAGGTTACTGAGTTGCTCAGAGAATAAATGTGCTGACACTGAGATTAATTCAATTAATCTACTCATGAATAAACATTGATATTCTAAGGTACTGCTTGAAACAATCATTTTCAGCTGGTCGTGCTCGCGAGTAGGGGAATGCACGCGAATAGGAGAGTATTTACTATACAGGAGTGTTTGTCCATGATTTCGAGAGCGAAGAGAACTCGCAAGCATGAACATTCGGTGCTGTGAAATGGAGAAAGTGTGAATGAACGAGAAACAGTTCGAACGGTGGAGGCACTCCGTTGTGTGTGTGTGTTTCGGTAGCAGTGAGAACACCTCTTGGAGTATCGCATGCTTGTTTAGAGCGAGTTTATCAACACTGTAACAGACAACCATAACCTTTTGTAGACAAGACAACAGATAACCTTTTGTAGTTAAAAAAAAAATTTGAACAAGTTGTTTTCCTTTTTTTATGTTGCAAAATAAATATTTCTTTTCGGTGTTTACTTTTTTCGGAAAGACAAAATTATTATCTGCAACTTTTCTGGAGACGGCACACCGATCAAACAAACCGTTCTGGCTCTAAAAATATTTTTAATCATCAATAAGACATTCCAAGGGTGACGTTTCACTGCTTGTGCGTTTGTTATTGTTGTTGTTTTTCAAGTTGCTAAACCAACACACAACCGACACGAAATCTTTTAATGTCGGAGAAAATCTGAAGTGATATTTTATTGCTGTGAAAAGGATCGCCACTCGCAATACTAGAGCAACCAATCGGACAACCTTTTTTTTCACGCTTTTCGATCCCGTTTGCATCCAAGTTGCGACCGTTCGAACATACCTACCTAAGGCTGTCAAAGTTTAAACGAACTGAAATCAGCAACTGTCTCGTGGATTGTCTACACACCAAATTTTTTTTTACTGAAATTCATTAAACTTTTACTGAATTTTGCCACGCTGAAACTTCAGTAATCATTTCAGCAATGAAATATTACTGAATGTTTCACCAATGTGAAATGTCATTCATGTTTGACGGACTATTACTGAATTTTCAGCGAACGTCCGTTGAATTAATGAAATATCAGTTCAATGAGAATTCTCGTGTATATTTTAAAACACGTTGGAAGTCGATTTTTCGCTTATTATTTAAAAATTATTTATTAACATTCAACCATGTCACAAAGATAAAATTGATCCTCGAGTAATGTGTCGCCCAAGTCCGATCCGTTAATCCGATGTCCTTTCGCCATTTTCCTCCACTGAACTGAAGAAAAACATGATTAATTAATTTTTCCATTTACCAAACACTTCCTTCACGTCTCAACGGTCGTCGTTTAAGGCTTACAAGCCTTTTATACGCCTTTTTTACGAGCGCGGACTAAAAATATTGACAACAGGCACCATTTTTTTTTTTCATTTTGACAGTATATTGCCGTATATTCAGTAATCAAAGGAAAGATTGCTGAATGTCGGTAAAGCAACACATATTGCTGAATTTTCAGTACACTTTTAAATTGCTGAAATTTCAGTACATGGTTTTTATTGTTGAATTTCAGTAAAGATTGCTGAATCTGGTTTCGGGAATTTGGTGTGTATATGTTTTAGTTTATTTTACCGTGCAAATCATTAATAATACTAACTGTCAAACTTGTTTTCAACAAACGCATAATCACTGACAATCTTTATAACTTTGGGTAAAGTAGAATCCTCAAACCCGTAACGGTTTGGCATCTAAAACCTGAACTTTTACGATTTTTATTGGTGGTCTTAAGTTGAAAAATTATAATTTTAATAATTCATAATCATGTTTCATATTCCAACTTATCAGAGAGATTAATACAACTCAAAGTTTATGAACTTTATTATAAGTTTAGTGAATTTTCATTGAAGTTTCATGAAATAAATTATTGACTTCATAAACCAAAATACGAATTCACTAGATCACATGAATTATATTTCCAGTTTCGTGATCGATAAATCATGACATAAAGATTTATTGAACCAAAACAAGGTTTCATAAATGAATTGTGCAATTTCGTTAATCGAATTCCATAAATCATGATCAATTCATGGTTTCCTAAATCAAAGCGAGATTTTATAAATCAAACACCCGATTTCATGAGTCAAATGCTATATTTCATGACTCACAACTCATGATTTCATAAATCAAAATCATGGTTCCATGAGCCAAAGCGAGATCTCATGAATCAAACACTCGATTTTATGACTCGCAACTCATGGTTTCATAAGGCAGAATCATGGTTCCATGAGTCAAAGGGTGATTTCATAAATTGAACACCCGATTTCATGAGTCAAATGCTAAGTTTCACGACTCATAAATCATGATTTCATGCCAATTTGCTCATGATTTCAGCAAAACAGTAACGCAGAGGGTACGTTACGAATAAATGGCTCATAATTTCATGATTCATACCATGAATAATGAAATCATGAGTCATTTTGCCAGTTTTCGAGATATTATTTCTTCCCGTGTAACTCTTGCATTACCGTTGCTTGGAGGACAGAAAAAAGTTTTTGTCCAAATAACTTTTTTTCCTTCAGAGTGCCCACTTTAATTTGTTCAGAAGAATTATAGACAACTATATTGTCTAACTAATAACTAACTAACTGAAAAATTAATAATAATTTGTTTTTGGGATATTTTTTTTTCAGTGTAGAATTTCAAAATAAAATTTGTCATTATTTTTCTATAAAAGTGTTGCTGCTATCTGGTTGAGTTGGCGTGAAATCATTCTAAACCTCTCTAAGAGAAAGGCAAAAACGGTTCAAGCCTACTTTAAATGTTACTTCAGATATTTTTTTTTAAATATGCAGTATTAAAAGTGTGGTGACCACTAGAATACAACCCTGTCTGAACAACTGGCTGGCTCAGTGTTCTGATGCAGAGAGAATAAAAGAAGTTTATAGTTGACTGTCGAAGTGTACACCTCGCGTTTAGTATTACTACAAAGCAGAGTTGCCAATGTTCCAGTTTAAACTGGATTCTTCCAGTTTTTTTAGTGATCCAGTCAAACAGTTTAACCCCAAAATCTTCCAGTTTTTTTGTATATCTGCCAGTTTTATCCAGATTTTTTGAACACTCAAGCTACTAACTGGTTTGGAAATATTTTTTAGAACGTAAGTTTTGTGGATTGATAAGCAGCATTTTCAGTATTGTATCATTTCGCACGAAACACGGCCAAATTAAGGATGTGTTGTGCATAATTGAGATAAAAAGACAAGTAAGTTCAGCTTTATTCTAAAACTAACAAATAGGTGTTATCAGATCATAAAGAAAAAAAAATTGCAATGATGGGTTAATGTTATATAAAAATAGAAACAATCTATCTCAAAGATATATACAGGCGGCATTATTCAAATTAATTTCAGTTGCGTAGCAGTTTAATAATTGTTCGAATCCACATATGTAACGTAACATGTTGCATCAATTAAAAAAGCTTCATTTTCTTGATTTTGCGATAAACTGGTTGCGCAATTTAAAATTTTGCTCCTGTCGATGAAAATTTTCAGTTTATAATTTCAACAAAATGTAGGCCCGAAGTTGCTGTAAAACTTATATTGGGTTCAATAACCATCACAGAGAAGCACTCTCACAATTTATTTTTTAGTATTTTGTCAATTTATTCGGAATCCAGTTTTTTCCAGTTTTTTCTTCAGCAATCTTCCAGTTCAATTAAAAATTTTGTTGGCAACTCTGCTACAAAGTATCACTAGTCCCGTTAGTTTCACAGTTATTTTAGTGGCGACGAGGAAATCGGTTTTTTCTTTCTTAGAAATTCGCGTGTGTACGAGCATTTTAGTTTTGTGACAGTGTTTTCGTAGCCTACGAACAGTTTTTTTCCGGCGTTAAGTTTGCTGGTGAAGTGGTTTCGCGGCGTTCAGTTTGCCGAAAGTTTGTTTCCCGCTGGAGTGAAAAGCGACAGAAAAATTAAAATGTTTGTCCCGCCAAGTTTTTGCGGGGAGCCAGTGTTGAAAAGCGGTAGTGGTGTTTTTCCGCGAAATGATAAAAATCTATAAAAAAAAGTTTATCCTGGTAGATCAGGTTTATTTTACTTTTCGAAGTTTTTTTTATTTCGATCAAACAGGTTTGCGTCAACGATCACGAAAGTTTTTGCACAGTTTATCTTGTTTTAACTGCATGTTTAAAGTGCGATTGTAAGCCTTTTTCGACTGTTTAGCACGCAGGAAGAATTGCGCTTCATTTCATTTTTACCGTGATCGGAAAGGCAAAAGAGCCATTTTTGATTTTGCCAAAGTTTATGCTGCACTACCATAATCAAACAGCAGCAAATTAAAGTTTTGAATGTAAGTTCTGTTTGATTCAGCACTAACACTACACAAAGAAAAATAAAATGTTAGTATTGACCTTACACCCATGGTTATCGCAACAATCACAGAATTTTGTAGTTATTTATTACCATAATAATTGTCACATTGAAATAGTTCATGGTTGAAAATACCATGACAGTTAAAAAAGCAGTAACCATTTACATTGTCAAATAAACCCAATCGCAGTGGTCATAGCGACCATGTTTTATCTGGTGATCAAAACTATCGATATTTGCAATAGAACTAGTTTACCGGTTAACTTTACCTAATCATGTAGTCATGCGAACAAACGTGTAATATTTTTCGAGCTGCAATATATTCTGACACCGTAATCTGAAACTGTCAAAACGTTTTCTGCAAAAATTTTGCATCATATCGTAGTTGCTCGAAATCGTGAACAATTTTCTCCTTATCGGTCGTTTTCTTAGTGTCTGTCATTAGACAAAATATATTCCTTGCTGTGGGCATAAGATTAGGTAAGTTCGGTTTACCAGGCCCACAGCGAAAGCGCCGATGTTTGTGAGTGAAAAAAAATGGAAAAACAGAAGTGAAATCTCTTGCTTTCGGGTAAGGCTGGTAACGAAACCTACTGATAAGGAACCGTGCCGGGATTTAACGAAATTGTTCGAACAAGGCCCGAGTAGTGCAGGAGAATGACGGCTGCCAGCGTTTAACCATCAGAGCTGGTAACCACCGCTCAGCCACTAGTTGGGCTATCCGGCTTGGATGTGCAGCGGAACACTATTCACAAGCGATCTGGGATCTGGAAAGCCAGAAAGGTACCTAGATTCTTAAGAGCGGATACTATAAAATTAGTTGTTTTTGTTTTTTTTTTTTTTTAATTCTAGCGAATCTATAGAATATAAGCTTCTTCCACCCAGTTATGAATTTGCTGTATCAAAACCAAAACACCAATCCTACGAATGGTATTACCCAAAAGGAATCTTAAAACAAAACTGGATGCTGAAACATTCGCATGTTTTGCCGGCAGCCGTAGTCCTGGGTCGGGATCAAGAATGGAACGATCTACAGGGATGTGAGAAGCAGTTGCAGTGTGCTTCGATTATTCAGGCGTAGAGAAACTATATACGGCTAGCGGCAGTTTAAATTCAAAAAGGTGCTAGCATACCTCAAGGAGATGATTTTGTTGCTTCCGAGAGGGCATCCCACTTGACCAGCACCGGTGAGATTACCGCAAAAATGCTCTTCGTGCTTCCTCACAACGATCATTTAATGAATCGCATACTAAGACTGCAATCCGCCTTCCTGAAACATGCACAGTCTTACTGTAATCAAATAATGAAGCAAATTCGGTGAGACGAATATTCGGTTGAACACATTGTTGATCGTATAATAACTAAATAACCAAATGGTTTTGATTGATGTTTAAATTGTTATTTTCGCTTTTTGACTGTTCACGTAAGAAAATAATTGAAAATTGCTCGAAATAATTCATTTTGCGCTTATTAATGGAGTACGCTGATCCGTGGCGCACCTAATTTTATTCTTTTTTGACTTGTCAATAAAAAATAAATGTTCTTAGAGATTATGGTTCGTGAGCATAATTGCAAATTTTGTGTAACGATTACATTTTAAGTGCTTTTGCAAAGTATGCAGTGCATGCAATTTTATGCAATGCGTAGAAAGAACGAGAACTGAAAATGTGAATTTGGCTCAAAAAAAAATATACCTCATCCAGACGGGACATGAACCATGAGTGAAGTTTGCGGTTCGAGTTCCGTCTGAATGTGGTATATTCCTCTATGAACCTGAGTCATATCCTCAGTTCTCGTTTACCCCGTTTCATAAAACTTTATGCACTGCATTTTATATTATTTCTAATGTAACACACTATTCGGTGAGCCGAATATTCGGCAAAATCCATTTTTTGCTGATATTCGGTGCATCTCTAGTAGACACCAACTGCCTCGAAGTCAAAACCATAGCTGGTTTCGTGAGCTTCAAAATTTGTCGCCTATTTTCCAAACTCAAAGGAGATCCAATAGCTTCAAGAACCACGTCGTCAAATATCACAACCAAACCAGTTCCAAAAAGCTGCTGGCTGACTGTGCAGTACAGTGCCTCCGGTGGGTTGTTTGCGACGCAGTCAAGAACGGGCTGGCGTCACTACAAACCCAACATCCTGGTATTTACTTCCACGAGGCGGTCGAATATGTAGGCAAGCACAAGAAGGCGTTTTTCAATGTTCCGCACTGACCCCCGAGCGAGACTCAAACCGGTGGCGCTGGGCAGGTAAGTTAGCAGATGGTTGAGTACTGAAATCATTTTTTTTTAATAATTTTTTGATTCACACCTGCAGGCTTCTTCCACAAATGCTAACGCGATGCTGTACAGTCCCTTTTTCGGTAACGAGTCACGAAAACAGGTAAGCCTGTCACCAAGCAACAAGTTATCTACCTGGTACACGAGATAGAGAAAACCCACAAACATTCGGCATCTATCATCACCCTACTGGGACAGGCTATGGCTCAGTATAAAGTTTACAAATGACTACGCTTTTACAAGAAGCAGGTAATCGATATGGCTGAGGAATATCTGACAAGTGGAGATCACTCGAAAGCACTTACGCTCTACTCGCTCATGCTGTCTGACGGGTGGACGAATGGTACACAATATTCGTCGAAGTTCTGTTAAAAACATTGCGGTCTGCATATCTTTCCGCATCCCGATGCCCGATTTTGTGGCATGCAGCATTGAGGCGTTATCGCCGCAAATTGAAATGGAAAAAACTGATCGCATTCTGGTAATGGAAAACCTCTGCAAAGCATTCCACAACGTGTCTCGGTGTCGAGTAGTCAAATTTCACTGTCGGCTAGCTGGCAAACCGCATTATCCTCTTTCAATAATCCCATAAAACTTGACCTTGACGGGTTGCACGACCTTCTAGAATGCAAAATAAGTTTCGATAAACGACAGTTGAGGAACGACGAAAAACTGCATCTCCAACTGTACGTTCGTTCCGTCGTAGAAGTTTCTTTGAAGTTGAAAAACTTTTCCGTTTTGTTAACAGATCTGAAGTCAAGTTCGAGTCGAGTGCCAGCAACTCAGTATGGTGAATATGTGTTAGAGAAAAGCTAAGCTGGACAGGTACAGCCGAAGCCAATAGAAAAATTCATACTAGAGCCCAATAAATGCTACCGTATACTATTTAGGGGAGAACGCTATCAGTTTATGGAGAATGTTAACGTACATATTTTCCGCTTGGAAGTGCAAATGGGATCGGACCGAACCAAGGCCATTCTTTCGCTGCGCGAAAAACTAAACATTCAGCGAGTTTCAAATACTTCAATCATCGTGACTGTAAGGAGAAAATATCGGTCATCAGTTCGTGCTATATCATTCCAACGTAAGTGGGATTATTAAACTACTATGCTTGTACCAAACGGAAGAATAAGCCAATTTTTTTCTTCAGGCTTCATCTTGGATCACAGACCAAACTAAACAACCAACCAATGTTGACGAATAAGTTTTACAAAATTACGACAAAAATTATGAACAACCACGATCTCTGTCTGCAGAACGTTGGAATCAGTTTCAGTATGCCTCAAGCTTTACGGAGTAATGGTAAGTTTAAAATTGTTAAAATTTTTCTCGACCACAGTGCAGTTCTAGCATTAAGATATATTGCCGTGTAAACGGTGTTACCCTGGGAGGGAGAAACGAATACTACACTCAAAACAGAGAACACGCACATGCGTCGTTTTCTGATAGCGTGTAACTATCTTCTTGCTGTAACGCATGCATGACTCAAACGAAGGAATACTGAATGTGCAAATATTACAGACAAATTTTTCGAGTCTGTGTTCCCTTCAATTTGCCGTTGTTTAAAAGTTTTTTCAAAGTTTCGAGTTTGACCATGATGAAGTGTGTTCGAAATTGTAACCAAATCCTTAAATCATGAGAAGCGCAAGTTTGATAACCGAAGTACGCTAGCATGATTATTACTTAAAGCTTATGAAATTTATTATTTTACGTAAAAACAAACCAAAATTTTTTGTAAAACGACAATGAATACAAAAACTGTTTGCGATGAATATTTTTTCGAGCAACGCGATACCTTTCAGTTATAACAATACTCATCGCAAAAAAATGCTTATTTTTCCTTGGTTCAAATTGACAGTCAATGACAGCTCATTCTGGTTCATTTTGACACTCACACGGCTTCGTATCCGTTCTCCCTCCCAGGTGTTACCGAAATTATCACAATAATCTCTGTCTGCAGAACGTTGGAATCAGTTTCAGTATGCCTCAAGCTTTACGGAGTAATGGTAAGTTAAAATTGTTAAAATTAACTGCATAGACAAGCTTGCATGAAATCCCTCAATGCAATCCGTTTATTTTTATCAACAATTTCTATGTCAGAATCTTATTGTATATCAAAATATTTATGATTATCTTTTCGGAGTTATATATTTCTCAATCTTTTCTGTTAAATTTAAAATCTCTCTTATTTATATCGATACTTTAAAAAAAATTGCTGTGATCCTTTTCAGGTTTATTTATTTTGAATTGCACTGAAATAGTTTTTTTATTATATATTGTCCATTAACCTTGCAGACCTCCAGTGATTAACCGAAAGATTCCAAAAGCACCATACAGTAAACCACACAGACATCTTCCACCGAGCATGTATTCGATAATCTTATAAGTGTCCTGGAGACATACGGCCTACCGACTCGTTCTCGAGAATCGTACAGAACGTTCGGATATTATTCACGGTTGTGAAAATGAATCAGGTATTTTTTAATAATATGAATGCAAGTAACTTTTATCAATATGTTCACAGTTTCAGATACTGAGAGCAAAAGACCATCGGAAACTCATTATGAAGCGTAGTGGTATAAACATACTTTTGGTACACCTAAAGGTAATGTGTAAGAGTGACAAGTAGTAATTGCCACTCATTGAATTTCTACTTTTAGGAAACCGGGTGTTGGGGATCCAAACGTGTTTGGCGTGGCTCGTAATAAACCATCCCAGACTAAGCTGACAGCATTTTGCGTTTTGTTTAAAAGGAAGTAACTCAAGGCACATATGCTGATATGGTATCGAAATCCGACACCAATGCTTGAATCGCTTCCAACCTTAACATCTCTAGCTTCGAACTACAGATTAGTTATAAAGTTAGTTAAAGTTATAATTAAACTAAACATAAAAACTAGGGACATTGTACATTTCGACTAAAAGTGCTGCCACACGATGCACAGTGGTATAGTTTCCTCTGGCAGACGTGATAGATTTCTATGTCATAGTTTTTATGGAATATAAGAAACAATTCTTTTAAAAAGTATGAACTATAACGTAAAAAGCGTAAACTATTAGCGAGAGCGCTAAACAGTAGACTGCCAAATAATCTATAACATAGAGCGGTTAGGACGAAATAGTGCCTAGTCACCATGTAATAGTTTTTTGATAGTCTACATTTTAGACTTTACGAACTAATTTCATTTTTGTCATATGACTTACATTTTTTTTAAGTTTAGTAAAGCGAGCAATGTATGTAGTTTTTCGGAAATGCGAAAATGAACGGGAACAGAAGGTGTGACTTTTAGGCTTAGAAAAAATTTTCCCTCGTCCAGACGGGACTCGAACCCGCAATCTCCGTTGTCTCCGGCAAAGTGTTTTGGCCAATTAAACTACTGGGAAAGGTATAACTCATTCTAAGCCAAAGTCGAATCACTCCTACTATTGTGTTCCCGTATCCCAGCATGCCACGATGAACTGCAAAAAAATTTTCTAAGCCTAAAAGTCACACCTTCTATTCCCGTTCATTTTCGCATTCTCGAAAAACTACATACATTGCCCGCTTTACTACATTTTAGAGCTTTAACTTTTTTAAGGACATAGTTGTCCAAAATTTCAAAAAAAATAACAGAAATATATCACGTCTGTCATAGGAAACTATAAGAGAACTATATAAACATTACAAAAACAATTCAGTTTAATTCTACGTTCAGAATACAATATTTTATATACTATACACTTCGATCGGCGTTATTCAAATCAGTGTGATGACAAGAACTTAACATGTCCTCAACGAGGAGGAAAAACAAAATAAATTGTTGAGTTATCTCCAAAATGGTAGAAATTGTCATTTCTACCATTCTGGGGGTCAGCTTGACTCGATTGGATCGGTGGTTTTCAACCGACTGCTTGATTTGGTTCAGACAACAAATACATGGTTGAAGCAACAAATTCTCATGTTGGCATCTGAAAATGACTATTCTCTTGTCGTACGAACAATTAGGTGGATGATTCATTATAACTAAACATGGTCATTATGACAGTTTTAAAGTATAAAAAAAACATTGTCATCTTAACCATACATGGTCGATTTCACCATTCGATTTTTGGCCTTGGTATTGTTGTAATAACCACAGAATTGTTATCTATACCATATAAAATAGTCGGTTGAAAACCACCGATCAAATCTGCTCATGCTGACCCCTAAAATAGTAAAAATTACCATGTTTTTTTTCTGTGTGTAATCATCAGCGGCATTTTTTGTCTGCTTCATCGCACCGCCGAAACAAATTGTGTTTTTCGTTCCGCACGAAGCGGAATAGGCAAAAGTGTTTTGTTGTTCACAGCTGTTTTTCTATGTTGAGTTGTGTGGAGATCAAATTCAGTTTGTTTCAATTTGATCACACCAGTGAAATATACACTGAAAAAAATTCCATTTGTAATTTTGCACACTAGTACAAGTTTTAGTTAGTCATTTTTTCTTTATTTTTATTTTTGTTTTTTCTTCATCATGTCAAGTATGCCGTTAGTGGATCAAATCGAGCCGTACGTTCCCGGTACTATTCCGTTTGCGCAGTTTTTGGAGCAGTTGGACTGGGTGTTTGCGCATCATAAAGTGGTTGATCCGGCGGAGCAAAAAGTTTCGTTTCTCGCTATCTGTAGGGAAGTCTACAGCGAGATAAAGCTTCTTTTCCCTGGCAAGGATTTGAAAGCTTTATCGTTTAAGGAGATTACGGATGCTCTTAAAAAACGGTATGACAAGACGGAAAGCGATTTGATCCATCGCTACAGATTCTACAGACGCGAACAAGGGCCGAATGAAACAGCTGTGGATTTAATACTAGCTGTTAAGCTCCAAGCAGAGTTGTGTGAATTCGGACAGTTTAAGGACATGGCGATTCGTGATAAGTTGGTTTGTGGAATCCGCGATGAGGAGCTACAAAGGCGTTTGTTTGATGAGGACGATCTAACCTTGGCGAAAACGGAGAAACTCATCACGAATACGGAAGCAGCAGGAGAGAGGGTGAAAATAATCTCTCGAGATTCCAGTTCGCGCCGTGCGACCGTGTTGAACAGACTTGGGAATCGGGACAATCGGTCTGATTTCCGAGATCGCTCGCGTGGACTGAGTCGTCAGCCTAGCAGAGGAAGGAGCAGAAGCCGATCAGTTTCGTTTGACCGTAAAAATCGTTCCACTTCAAAGTCACGAAATCTGTTTTGCAATTTCTGTCGCAGAAGTGGACATACACGTCGTTTTTGCCACGATCTGAAGAATAAGAAAAAGTCAGTGAAGTTTGTCGATTCTCCAGCAGTAAAGCCAAAGTTGAACGAATATCAAAAAAGTTTGAGACGTCGTTTGAACAGATCTGTCTCGGATGACGACGACATGGACTGTTTGATGATATCATCAGTCAACAGAATCAACGAACCGTGTTTCCGTAACGTTTACGTTGACCGCAAGCCGAAAATAGAAGTTGATTGTGGCGCTGCAGTTTCCGTCATCAGTTTGGAGATGTACGAGGGAGAATTCGATCACATACCTTTAGAGACGTGCGACAAGAAATTAGCAGTGTTCAATGGCAGTAAGTTGAAGGTGGAAGGATAGATAACGGTAAAATTTGAGTTTAACGGCCAAGCGAAAACTGTTCAAGTGATCGTTTTACGAAGTGGAAGTTGCTTCACACCTTTGTTGGGACGAGACTGGCTTGATGTATTCATTCCTGACTGGAGGAAGGCGTTTGGAAGCAGCATAAATCAACTAGCAGTTTTCCCGGACCAGATTGTCGCAGAGATACAGAGTAAGTTTGCCAATGTTTCTGATAAATCTTTATGTACGCCAATTAAAGGGTTTGAAGCAGATCTAGTTTTAAAAGATCATACACCGGTTTTTAAGCATGCTTATGATGTTCCATACAGGTTGAGGGACAAGGTTTTACAGCACCTTAACTGTTTGGAAAAGGATGGAGTCATAACACCAATAGATCATAGCGAGTGGGCGTTACCCGTAATTCAAGTGGTGAAAAAGGACGGTGGCATTAGGATGGTTATTGATTGTAAAGTTTCTATCAATAAAGTATTGATTCCTAATGTGTATCCGCTCCCACTAACACAGGATTTGTTTGCTTCTTTGGCTGGCGCGAAGGTTTTCTGTTCTCTTGATCTGTCTGGTGCGTATACACAGTTATTGTTGTCAAAGAGGTCAAGAAAAATCATGGTGATTAACACAATCAAAGGTTTGTTTACGTACAATCGTTTGCCACAGGGTGCTTCTACAAGTGCGGCTTTATTTCAGCGGATCATGGATCAGGTTTTGAAGGATATCGACGGAGTTTACTGTTACTTAGACGATGTTTTGATAGCAGGCAAGGACTATTCGGACTGCGTACGGAAGCTTAATTTGGTCTTAGAGCGTCTTCCTAATGCCAATATTAAGAATAATCTGCAAAAAATGCAAATGGTTTGTTTCAAGTTTGCCATTTTGAGCGACAGAGGTTTGTTGCCGTGCCCGGAAAAGGTCGAGACTATTCGGAAAGCTGAAATTCCGAATAATGTTTCTGAACTGAAGGCATTTTTGGGTTTGGTTTATTACTACGGGAAGTTCATACCCAGTTTGTCCTCACGCCTCAGCTGTTTGTATCGTTTAAAAGACGTTAAGTTTGTCTGGGACTCAGATTGTAGTCGAGTGTTTGAAGACTGTAAACAGGCGTTGCCGAGTTCAAAGCTGTTAGAGTTTTTTGATCCGAGGAAACCTGTTGTCGTTGTAACAGATGCATGTAGTTATGGGTTAGGCGGCGTAATCGCACATCAAATCAAGAATGAGGAAAGACCTATCAGTTTTGTTTCTTTCAGTTTAACAAATGCACAAAAATCCTACCCAATTTTGCACTTAGAAGCGTTGGCAGTTGTTAGCACCATCAAAAAGTTTCATAAGTTTCTTTTTGGCAAAAAGTTTACTGTGTATACTGATCATAAGCCATTGATTGGAATTTTCGGGAAAGAAGGGAAAAATACGTTGCTTGTGACGCGTCTGCAGAGATATGTAATGGAACTGAGTATCTACGATTTTGACATTGTTTACAGGCCGTCAACAAAGTTGGGCAACGCAGATTTTCGCTCAAGATTTCCTCTTCCTGAAAATGTTCCGTCAAGTTTGCAAAAAGAATACATAAAAAGTTTGAATGTTTCTAATGATTTTCCGTTGGACCATGCTTTGATCGCAAGTGAATCGCAAAAAGATCCGTTTCTACAAAAAATTGTTTACTACATGAAGCATGGTTGGCCACAGAAGTTAGATCGCAGTTTTTTGGATGTATATGCACAACACCAAGACTTGGAAGTAGTAGAGAGTTGTTTGCTATACCAGGACCGTGTCGTTATTCCTGCTAGTTTGCAAAAAAAAATTCTGCGTTTACTACATAAAAATCACTCAGGAATAACCAAAATAAAGCAGATGGCCAGAAGAACAGTTTACTAGCATGGCATGAGTATTGACATTGAAAATTTTGTTAAAACTTGTACTGTGTGTTGTCAAATGAATGTTGTTACAAAGCAGGTACCACATTCTAACTGGATCGTCACAACAAAACCGTTTACCCGCATTCATGCGGACTTCTTTTATTTCGACAAAAAAGTTTTCCTGGTCATTGTCGACAGTTTTTCAAAATGGCTTGAAGTTGAGTACATGAAGTTTAGTACAGATACCAGGAGTGTGAAGTCGAATTTTTTTAGCGTTTTTGCTAGGTTTGGGTTGCCGGACGTAATTGTTACGGACGGAGGACCGCCGTTTAATCCTAAAGAACTTGTTGATTTTTTCAGAAACATAGTATCAAGGTTATGAAAAGTCCTCCGTATAACCCCTCGAGCAACGGACAAGCAGAACGTATGGTAAGAGTGGTAAAAGAAGGTTTGAAAAAATTTTGTTGGATCCGGAGATGGCTAGTTTGAACACAGAAGATTTGGTGTCATATTTTTTGTTTGGTTACAGGAATACATGTTTAGAAGGTAGTAGTTCTTTTCCTTCAGAGAGACTGTTTAGCTATAAACCCAAAACGCTGTTGGATTTAATCCATCCTAGGAATAGTTTTAGGAATCATCTGATTAAGCGTGATAATGTGGATAAATCTGTGTATAGCTATAATACCAAAGATTATCATAAACCTGACTGGATTGACAAGTTGCGCCCAGGAGATCTAGTTTACTTTAAAAATTTCAAACCTACTGACATTCGGCGATGGCTTGAAGCAAAATTTTTAAAAGTGTTTCCTTAACGACTTTTCAGATTTCCGTCGGAGGTCGGGTGTATCTGGCGCATCGCAATCAGCTGAAGCTGGTTGGGACCCGCAGAAATCGTCACGGTTTGATTTTTGCGAAGGAGGAAGGAAGGAGTGGTAACCGGAAAAGAGCGCGTGATGACGATGACGACGAAAGCGTTGACGAGGATGCTGGCGGATTCCTTGGTTTCGCAGCAGATTCGTATATCTACCGAGGCACATCTGATGATCATCCAATAATTTGTGATTCGGAAGGTGGCGGCACATCGGCGTGTTTACCGCCTAAGGAAGTTGATTCCCAGGAGGGCCCATCTACGCGACAGTGGTCGCAATCGAATCAACCGTCAAGTTCGAGTTGTCATCCAGAATGTTTGCGTCGCTCTAGTAGACCGAAGCGTCCTAAAAGGGATTTCGATTTTATTCATTAAAACAAACGAAAAGTTGAGTTTGTGGCAGTAATGTTTCGCCACTATCTAAAAAAAAAAGTTAAAGCGGTAGTCATGTTTAACCGCATTCGAAAAAAAATGAATAACTGTACGGCAGTGATGTTTGGCCATTTTCAATATTCAATATTGTTTAAACTAAAGGGGGAGAACTGTGGTGACCACCCTAGAATACAACCCTGTCTGAACAACTGGCTGGCTCAGTGTTCTGATGCAGAGAGAATAAAAGAAGTTTATAGTTGAAGTTATAGTTGAAATCTAGTTGAGGGTTTTTGCATTTAACACTCTTCTTCATAAAAATACCCACTGGGACAATAATGCCAAGAAATTTGCCTTCTAATATGTAATTTCTACGCATATCAGTCCCACCACGTGCATTCGATGTTTCCCAATACAAAGTTCGTACTGGGGGGATACAAGGCTGTTTAACCTTTAACGAAAATGATCACGCTAGTCTTGTTGTCTTTATACGCAAGTGATGATAGTCGAAATGAAAGTTTAGTTAATTGAATAAGTATCAGATGACTTACCATTAAAAAGGAAAGCTGTTTTTTTAGATTGCCCATTCCTATCATATTTGAACGTTGTTGGGCTTTCACCATTTTGACTACACACAAAAGACAGTTCTTCCAACTGCCAATTAGTATGAATATCATGCGTTTATCCTTTTTTATGCTCGAAAAGGAAGGGCATTCAGATTACAAACCAGCAAACATTGCTTAGTTATCCCTAACAAAGATATGAACGTACCGCATTTAAATAATCAAGCAAAGTGATTTTCGGTACCGAATTTCTGAAACCCGTAATGTACCAAACGTTGTTAGGAGAAGTCTTTAGTGCTCTGTAGCACTTCCCAAGTTATAAATGTGGGAATTAGTGGTTATTGGGATGAATTAGAATAGAAAAAATCTAGTGGGACAAATATGTGTAGAAAATCATCGATGGGACAAACAGACTTGATATGGTTTTTCAAGATTTTCGGAACAAACAATGTTATTTTAAAAAGTTTTTGAAAAATATACGTGAAAATAGACTCATTGGTGATAAAAAACAAAAATCGACCAAAAGTAACATGGGACAACTATGCGTAGAACGGCAGTACACCTCGCGTTTAGTATTACTACAAAGTATCACCAGTCCCGTTAGTTTCACAGTTATTTTAAAAAGTTGATTAGTTTAATAGGGCCTTCACACCCACGAAGCTTCATTAAGTTCTGGGAGGGTGTTACCAGCATCTGGTGGAGGTGGCGCGAAATCTTTCACATGTTTGACTTTGGTTACGTATACGATTTTGACATAAATTAACTTGAAGAAAAATGTGTAGTGTATGTAGTTTAAATTTACACTTATAGTTAAAGCACGTTTTGAAGGATAAAAGATTGATTTTCGATTAAATAACTAAAATTTCAAGTTTTTTTCAAGCAACGAGCAAATAGAAAAACTTACTCTTGGATTATTTATCAGCTCTTCTAGCATTGGGAAAATTTTGATTTGGTCAGACCGTTCAGCAAATTTCAGGAAAGGATAAAATCCTGATTCTTCCTCTTGTATTGCGTATCCAATCAAATGTAGCACCTAAAAGAGATAAAATACATTCGAAAATCTAACAGCTGATTGTGAGCCATAAGCATAAACATATGTATAGAACATGTAGTTATTAATCCTGTAAACATAATCATAGGGCAAGAAGGCAATGTTACTAGAAGCGAGGAGTCAACTTGACGTAAACTATCTTCCTAGGGCTGAAATACGTCAGAACGAAATCAATGATGAAGGATTCTCAATAGTGGCTTCTAAAAAAAATGTTTGTCTGCGTTTAGTTTAGATAGTAGTTTTAGTTTAGATAGTTTATTTGACACGGCGCGATACATCTTATGTTTTACTGAGCCAGATACAATTCTTATTATTTCTAAGTTAGCGGGAAAGGGAGGGAGGCATTTTTTTTATTTCTCGCGGCCGACTACGAGCTAGTAGGGATTTAGGGTGAGAGGAGGGGGGATACAATTTTTACTCAAAACTAATTTAAATTATATAACCAATCTGTTTTTTAACTGGCAAATCAGTAATATTGGGATTTAGACTCGTATTGCGCTTGCGTAAACATAGATGCTCATCGCTTCATCGTTCATCGCTCATCGTTTTCGTAACTCCAGTGTAATGTACGGGTATTCTGATAATGATGATGATGATGGTCCCGCCACATACCCCTAAAAGGTTTGAGCTGGACGATTTTTCTATAGATAATTAATGTAGTCACATTTAAATCAGTTATACAAAAAAACGAACTGATTTTACCTCCAGATATAAACCTCTTCAAAAACTGTTTACTTGATTCACGTCGGTAAAAATGTGAAGAGCTATAGAGCTACACAAAACTAGCATAGGGTTTTCGTGACCTTCAGCCAGACTAACCACAACTACTTCATGATTTTTCTCTAAGCATTGTTAAAGAATCCATTTATATCTGAATTCCGCGCGCGAGGCTCAAACTTATGTAGTCACTTTCTATTATTTTTAAAAGCTACAACAACATAAGACACATTCCAGCGTAACGCGACACCATGAGGAACCGACTTTGGTGTACATTTTAGGCTGGATATTAAAAATTAGCTTAAAGAGCTTATGATTAAATAGGTCGTAAATAATGCCAACTAAATGTACTTTCTTATGACGGGTTGGTTTAGCAAATTAGATAGTTGTATCATGCACTGCAACCCGATACATTTTGTAATGCGACACCATCGCTGAATTTCGCTTTTTCAACCTTCGATGGCATACGTTCGGATATCTGCTCTGCTGTAAGTTCTTGAACCCTGGTTTCTTGTAGACATTTGTTTCAGAGACAAAATGCAACAAAATGACATATTACAACATAGAAAACACTGAATCTTTAGCGAAATGTTCCCAAAAACATTTCGGTGTGTCAATGGTGTCGCGTTACGCAAAACAGTCTCCTGCAAATGGTGTCGCGTTACGAAAATGCGAGCTTTGTAAATGTGAGCATCATGATTAGTTTTTAGTCATACTATCTTCGGCAAAGTTGTTGTTTAGGTTAATACCAATAAGTTTATGCTATGACATTTACATTTAGTTCAAAATTACGCCGATGGGGGCGTTACTAATTTATATTATTTTACCACTAATCGTACTAAAAATGGTTTCCTTCATAAAAAAGCTATATCTCATTCAGATTTTAACTTTTTTTGATACAGTTTTCCTTGAAGTCAAGGGGAAACAAGTTTTCATGCAAAGCTATCATTCAGCATCCTCCACTTTTCGACTGGCAAACAAAAATAGCTGTATCTTTATGGAATATTGGGCCCTTTTACTGAAGCCTCAGCGAGCAACTCGTCTCGTTTAGATTTTTCTGCTACAATCTTACTCAAAATTGCACTCAAATTGCAAATTTGTTGAGGTTTCCAAGGAAAAATTTCAAAATGTACTTGAAGTAAGAAAAGATACGTGAAAACACGAATGAATCCATTTTTTGGGGTTTGTTGGGGCTTGTGTGTTGGAATATTAGGTAGTCTCGTAGCCATCAGGTGTTGAGTGAGTTTGGTAGGAATATTGTTAATTTAAAATGTACCTAGAGTTTGAATGAATGTTGAAAAGTTTTTTTTATTGCTTTTTGAGGGCGGCTGTCAGCCACAGGCTGGTTCGCCACCGTGTGTTGAAAAGGTATTATTCAGCAACTAGTGCTGGGACTTTTACCCGGATATATTCGTGATCCGGTTATCCAAAGCTCGGATCACGGGTGTGTAAACGAATACTATTCGGATATCCGGATACGGATAATCGAATAGTCGGATATCCGGATATCCGGATTTTTTTTTCTGTCTTTTAAGCCCGTTTGAATGAAATGTATCGCGAAAAATGGCTTTTTCCACAATCCCCCATCTCCTCGTAAGTAATTATTTACATAATTCTCATTAAACTATGTTCGGATACAATATCCGGATATCCGGATATCCGACTATCCGAAAATCCGGATATCCTGTCAGATAATATCCGGATATCCGGTTGACCCGGATTTTGGATATTTGTCGGATATCCGAGGTCGGATATCCGGATATTTTAATCCGGATAGTCCCAGCACTATCAGCAACTCCCCAAGGAACGAAGTGAAATGTAATGGCCTGGTTGTTTTCGTGTTTCGGCGGTTATAGCATTGAAGACCAACGAGTTTCCCTCGTTTAATATTTAGGTATATCGTTTGGGCATAATACGTTTTCAATTTTTGACTAGAAGTAAAAACATTACCAGAGTATACACACCAAACTTTCATTGCTGGAAACCAGCAAAATTTTGCTGATTTTTGGTGTGCTGTGTTTCCAGCAATCTGTTCAGCAAAATGAAATGTGCTGATTATTCAGTAATGCTCAATGCATAAAAGTGACAGATCGTTTGCTGCATGTTTAGTAAAACAAAATACAACTTGCTGGTTGTCAGCTATGACAATTTGCTGTACATTCAGCAAAGCATAAATCAATTTACTGGTTAACCAGTTAGTTCAAGGGAACCATGGTTCCCTCAGGCACCAGCTTCCATACGCCCATCGGATCATAGCCAAATTACTGTTGAACTAGAGATGTATGATTATCATTTCAACCTTTAAGTTCATCTAGCCCAACAGTGACTTAGCCATGGTCCCACATCCGCTATCAGGAGCTTAGCGATGATCCCGTACCAGCTGCACAGCGATTTGGCGCGTTTTACTAATGACAGCTTGATGTAAAATTTTTTGACACATCAATTCTTTCGCTGGATTCCAGCAAACATTCATTTACTGTTTCCTGTTCAGCAAATAGATTTGCTGTATTTTCGCGAATCACTGAATCGATTGCTGGTTTTCAGTAAATTTATCAATGAAATACTGGTTTACAGCAAAAATAAAATTACTGAACGAAATTCAGTAAATTGTAGAACTGAATTACAGTAAACTTTTGAAAAAATGCTGTGATTCAGTAAACAAGTGATTTGCTGATACACTTTCAGCAATGTACTTTGCTCAAGCCACGGTCGAAACACCGAACTGTGCTGCCCGGTTGCCACTTTTGCATCGAAACATGGCACGGCGTGTATTGCAACTGCCACTGAATGTTAGTGTTGAATCGACAACACGCAGAGCGATAGCCGAACCACCGGTGGCAGTGGCTGTTTTTCATTTTCGCCACTGGTGTTTCAAACTTCGGCAAACACCGGAATCGAGGGATTTGGCTTCGTAAAAACACCGGCCGCAGCCGAGAGTTTCAACTTCGAGAAAGCATTTCGACAACACGCTCGCCTGCTTGTCCTAGCGCGGGTTGATTTGATTAGTGTTGGAAAATATCGAGCAAATCCGTTTGCGAGTTTTGATGTTTTCAATCAAACATATCTCGCTTTGGCAAGAGAGTGCGAGGTCGTAAAGGCACTTGTTTACTTGTTAATTTAATGGTCATTTAGGATGAATCCTATATGGTATTTTGCAAGTTCAAGAAATAATTCGTATGCTTTGTGCCGTCAGCGATAAATCAACAACTATTGCTAGCGCCGAAATTAAACGATGTTGTCGATAAGAAGCGATCTTCCAAATTAACGATAAATATTGATAACTTTTCCATCTGTAGATTTGGCCGTAGAATTTTAACAAATTAGACGCTGACTGGACTATTTGGCATTATTCCTAGAACAGAATACTTTTTGTTTTGTATGGCGTCTGATGATAGAGAAATGCGGTTGAATTAGTTTACTATAGCGTTTGTCGGCATTTGCGGGAAGCCCCAAAGAGAGTAATGTTTAATATTGATAATTTGTGGAACATAAAAATATGCAAGAGTAGAAATTTTTCTGAATATATTTTTTAAATTTTTTTTTCACTTGGTAAATTTTTCGAATGGACAAAATTATTGTTCAAAATATTGTCGAAGAACCATACCGATCGAATAAACCGTTCCACAGTGTTTTATTTTGCCGTTTTCGAGCGATTGGATAAATAGAGAATCAAATGATGATTATAACCATAATGTATGTTCGGAGATGTTTCAAGATATTCAATAATGCATCTTTCGATGTAGGAAGATGAGTGATCAATCCACCTAAAAGTGAGATATAAAATTTACTTTTTTATCAGATTGAGATAGATGCTTGATGTCTCCGGCAAAATTTTAGGTGATCTAAAAACAAGAAACTTGGCCGAAGACATCATGTTTCTATCGCTTACATATTATGAGCAACATAAAGTTTTCTATTAAGAGGTACTGAAAATCACAATTTTCATTATAACTTTTTTTTTCAGATTTTTCCGAGTTTTCAAACCTTCTACAAAGTTATCAGTCATCCAAAAATGCATGTTTATGCAGAACATTGTTTTTTTATCTCCCAAAATAAAAAAGTTTTTTGACATATTTCGATATTTTTGGAGATATTTTCACCTCAACCGTCTCCAAATTACGCAATTTTACGCAAGTGGCAAATCCATACGATGAAAGAACTATCTTAAGACTTACAATAATAGGTACAAACTTTTGTATGTAAGAGTATGTAAGCAGCCTTTCCGCCTGATTTTCAAAGCTATTTGATGCCGATTTTTACATGAAAAAATTAAAAAATAAAACAGTTTTAAGTTTCGAAGGTGGCACTAAACGATCTTGAGTAATTATGCATGCATACTTTGGTGACGTTAGTGTTAAAAATAGATTAACCAAAATATGAGTTTTTTCTTGTATTAATCTTCAGATAAAGAGAATATCATACTAGTAAGACTTCCCGCTGCATTGGTTGCTCATTTCGTCAGATCCTGTTATCACAGAAGCACGTGAGTGGCCAAAAGTGGACGAATAAACTTTTTCTCTGCTCGTCCCTTTTGAAATCGGGTAAGAAGAATAAATGAAATTTGAAAAAAGCTACTATTTTCATCCACGCTTACATTACTGAAAAAATCTATCTAAATTTAAAAATTTAAATTTATTTCTAACATATTTTACCATTTTTTTACCCTTACCAAAGCATGCATGCAAGCTTAACTAAAGATCATTTAGTGCCACCTTCGAAACTCAAAATTCTTCATTTTTGAATTTTTGTATATACAGGGCTGAAAGTGGTCAAACTGGTCAGAAAAAGTGACTTTAGTGACCAAAACTTTGAAAAAAGTGACCAAAAAGTGACTTCAAAGCTTGAAAAAAGTTACCAAGAAGTGACTTGGAAACTTGAAAAAAAGTGACCAGGCTTTTTCTGATTGTCTTGCATAAATCATTCAAAAGGGAGCAGTTTTTTTGTCCAAAAATCATGTGGGATTTTTCAAGAAATTAAAATAAATATTTGCATAACAGAACATTACACTACAATACGAAAAACGTTGATAAACCGATAAAGCTAAGAGCGGTGATGACAATTCAACAATTCAGGAGGCCTTTCAGTATAAAAAAGCAGAGATAAAAACACTATAAAGCATTTCCAATTTAAAACGAAGAGAATCGAATCCAACACAGAGGAAAAAGCTGTTTTTGCTCTCCCAATTGAAAATTCAAAAAATATCCGCTAAAGCGTAGTTTTATACTGTTTTCCGATGAGTTACTTATTGTTCCATGAGAAAAAAATATTTTTCCTTAACTAATGAACACCTTCCAGATTTTCTAATGTTTTCTAAAGACCCTAACCCTGTAAAACATTGAATAGGGAAATTGCAAAGCTAACACTTGCATAAACTTGCACATACAACCAACTCTTCATGATGCAGCCGATCGATTACAGTGCCAATTGAATGTATAGGAAAGAATTGAGCTTCGATTTTTTTCATCGGTCAAAAAAAATAAACCTTTGCTCACTACGAGCGCGAAAAAAATCTAATTGAGCTGAATTTTGCATCCAAAGGTGAGAACACGAAACTTTTAGCCCTACCGCTAAACGAAATTCGAAGGACTATATTTTTTTCAGGCATTCCATTGGCCTCAGCTAAAAACTGGAAAGTCGATTTTTTTCAAAAAAAATAAAAACTGAGACGGTTTAATAAATTTATTATTTTAATGCAAGACATTTAGCATATAAAAATATATATTTCGACGCTTTCATAAAAAATTTTTACTTCGAAAAGTCGATTTTCGTCTCTGTTTGTTTTTGAAATAAATTGACTTGGTACCTAGAAAATTATCGAGCTTGGAGAGTGAATGGAGGATTTGATTGCAATTGCTGAGATATTCATGACAATCAGTGGCAAAACGCTGGGTAACACCCGAGCGGAAAATTTGCAAGTCAACACCCTCCATCCACGTTGCAGTAAAATCATCTTGTAGCCAGTAATTGTATTTTATTATTTTTTCAAATGAAATAATAACAGCATTCAAAGCAAAGCAAAGCTACATTCCGTATCGGAACTCGACCTTCTGTTTATTTTACATAGACATCGCAGCCAACTGGTTTAGTGTACAGGACGATTGCGGGGCTAGCGCTACGACACTAATATTCTCACCCGAACCGGGATTCGAACCTGCGACGACTGGCTTGTTAGGCCAGCATCGTATCTCAAGAACAGCTCATGGTTTAGCCGATTTTAACACGTCTTAGCTTAGCAACAGCAAATTGTCCATTAACATCATCAAAATCAGTAGCGTAAGCACGGTCGTTTTCAATTGACAATTGGTAATTGATAGCACTGCACTGGTCGACAGAAGCAAAGAAAAATTTCTCTAAACTTTAACTGGAAAAATTATAACTTTTTTAACTGTTCTACAGAGGAGTAACCCGAGTGAAATTTGGGTAATATTTGATTGTGAAGCGAAAATAAATTTGATTTCATTTAATCATTGTTGAGCTGGAACTCTGTTTGGAGTATGAGGCAGAGAACCATCAGGTATTTTTTTCTTTTTACCATGTACATACGCGTAAGCTCTTAACGTCAAAATTTGTTAACAAAAGCGCTTTACAAACGGGTCTCAAATGTCAATCCGGACGTTTGCGGATGAGATATTAACAAGAAAATGCTCGTGTTGATATGAACTTTCATTCCCCCGAAGATTATATGATAGGATTCCACGGAATTTTTACCTTCAAAATACAAAAAATTACTAATTTCGAAAAGTTTCTAAGAGTAGTTATAGTTTTTTAGTGCCGGAATTTCTATCAACCGGTTTACTGGAATTGAACATAGAGAACTCATTTACTGCAAAATATTGATCAAATGTCATTTTTTGACGCTTGCTGGGCTTTCACCAAAAGACAGTTCTACACACAAAAGACAGTTCTTACAACTTTCAATTAGTATGAATCTAATGCGTTTATCTTCTTATATGCTCGAAAAGGAAAAGCATTCAGGTTACAAACCAGCAAACAAGGTTTAGGCATCCCTAAAAAAGATATGAACGTACCGCATTAAAATAATCAAGCAAAATGATTTTCGATACCGAATTTCTGAAACCCGTAATGTAACCAAACATTGTTAGGAAGAGTCTTTAGTGCTCTGGTGCACTTCTCAAGTTGTAAATATGGGAATTAGTGGTTAGTGGGATGAATTAGAATAGAAAAAATCTAGTGGGACAAATATGTGTAGAAAATCATCGATGAGACAAACAGATTTGGTATGGTTTTTCAAGATTTTCAGAACAAACAATGTTTTTTTAAAAGTTTTTCAAAAATATACATGAAAATAGACTCATTGCTGATAAAAAACGAAAATCGACCAAAAGTAACATGGGAAAACTATGCGTAGAACGGCAGTACAGCACTCTCAGCATTTGTAAATGCAGTTAAAACCGCCGCCTTTAGACGGTCGTCAGTTGAACCTCTAAAAACCTTCAATCAGTACTTGAAAAAAGTTTATAAAGTTTTAAAGTGATTTTTTCGAAGTCCGTCTGAAAATTAATTTGGGCATTAGAGGGTTAATCGAGTGATTGCATTTCGTAAAGCATTTATTCAAGCTGCAGAAAAAATATAGCGGCACCAAAAAACCTAAAAAAACTTTTTTCTTATTTTGGCCAGCTTTTTGTTCTAGGCACTCCTCTGGTCGTTCCTGAAAGTTTTGAGGCCCTTAGTAAATGTAGAAGTGCGTCAAAACGCCGCAGAATAATTGCGCGCCGGGTTCGTCGCTTTTACGTTTGTTGCTTACGGGAAAACTTATTTAAATCTCTGAAAAAGATATCTTTGATAGGAGCATCAAAATTCAAAGAAATGGTTGAAAAGCTAGAATCTTTCATTTTTTCCAATTTTGAACAGAACCTGTGTTTACCAGTTTAATTATTCTCCCTGATGACACCCATGAAGATGACACTCATGAAAAATATTCTCATTGATTTCACGCAATTGACCTTCTTTTTTCAAAAATTGAGAACGCATTGGGCAAGGCAAATTTTAGTCGAAAAAGTGGAAAAAATAAAAAATTGTAGACATTTAAAATTTTATCATGATGGCTAACTTATTGTACATAATGAACCATTATTAAATTCGATTGAGATATTGAAGTCAATAGCAAAAAATCATTGCCTATATCGTCGTAGGACGTTATTGATGTGTGATATTTCTTTGAAACGATTCCCTCATTTTTCTCCGAAGTGGTCCTTTAGGTTGAAAATTACAAAAATATGTTTTTAGCAAGTGTAAACAGTCAAAATCTTCCGTACAGCTTGAACATTACGTTTGAAATGCGACACGACTTCATCTGAGCCGTATTTGCAGTAATTTTTATTTGATTTTTTGAAGAAATAAATTTTATCTACAACTTAGGCGACATAAATAAATTCCGTAACGCAAAAAAGCCAATTTTTGGATACAGAAACAGATACCCTTATTTATTTTTCAATTTTGTACATACGGAGGTATTTCGGTATGGATTAGGTACTTCCGTATAGACAAAATTAAAAAAATAAATAAGGGTATCTATCTCTGAGCTGACAGGTTCTTTTCAGAATTCAAGCATTGGAAAAACGTCAAAGAATGTTGCTAGTTTTGTTAAAAAAACCTTGGAATTTGCATACACTAGTGACATAACAATTATTTTCGGAAAAATAATTTTTTTCTATTTTTTTGTTTTCCAAATAATGCACAATGCCGTAAATATAAATGCTTTTCGTACTTTTTAATGAAAAATCAAAAATCGTTTCGATTCTGTACATCATTTAAGAAAAAAAAACATGAAAAAACGCCGAAAAACAAAAATAAACTAATTTTTCACCCACGCCCAAGTCTTCAAGAGACTGCAAGAAACTAGTGAAACCACCTGGGGAAGCTAGTAGGGGAGAATTGTACAAAACGCACCAGTTAAGCATTTACGCAATTTACAGTGCTTCTCATCTTTTTTAAGCACCGTTGGACGTGTAGGATGCTCGAAGGATCTTTATAATTTCTATTTAGGACTAAGTTTCATTCTAAAATACTCGATATCAATGTTATTTTTAATAAAAAGTACCATTGCTTCAAAACCTACCATTGGACAAAATGCCCAAGTTCGTTGCCAAGACGCACCACAACAAAAGGGTAGAACGAATCAAAACAAATGGATAAAATGCACCAAATCACAAACAACAACCTTCAAATAAACATTAAGTCTGTTTATGTAAACAATTTTAGGACAAATCGAAGCAAACAGCATTTTTTATGCTAATAGAGACAAAACAATCCACGCAACCACAGAACTTCAACCATATTTTCCTGAACATCATGATGCCTTAATAAAGATAGTTGGATCAAAATCCAATTCATAGTTAATTTTATCTGGTGACGAGTCAATTGAAAATGTAAGAATTCATTGGCATTCAAAGAGAATAAATCATTATTCGTTATTGAGTTGTACCTAAAGTTAATCCATGTGAGAGTAAAGGCCCGACTACTCAACGCCTTCCTGACGAAAATTGTCAGTACCTTCTTGAAACCTCCCAATGTGCCTTCTAGCTACTGCCTCCTTCCACTCGTCTACACAAAAAGGCACAATCGCGCTTTCTTGAGCTCCGCTGTGTGCACACTTTCTTGTTGGCGTTCTTCCTAAATTATGTTTATTCATGTTTATTGGAGAAAAAATAAAAACAACAAACAATATCGCACGCTTAGCCTGGGGGTTAATAGCGGTCTCGATCAACTAGATTAGTTGAGAGAATTCGTTATCGATATTGCTTTCGGCACATTTTGCATGTGTAAGATAAGTACAACGATACATCGTGCCCCATTGCTGAGTCGAGAAAATTTCCTGCTCGATCCTAGACTCGATCGGGAATCGAACCCGACGTCACAACCATGTGGGAGGGCTAGCCGACCGACATCGCTAACCACAGAGCCACGGGGACCATTCCAAAATAAAACAACATACTTCTTAAAACACCAGGAGGCGGAAAATGATACAACACGGCGTTGCTAGCGCCTTCACCAATCGAAAGCGGCGCAAGGCCGTGTAAAGGACGTCGCGTTTGCACGGAAGGCAATCAAGTGCGCAGTAGAAGACGGCGGGCGACCATCCAGGCAAGCAAAGCATCCCAACGGAAGCCGCGATTACGCCTTCTAATTCGTATAGAGAAGGTGTCATTACGCCGTGTGTCTACTCGGACCTTAAGTGTCTGAATTGAACTTATAGTTTTATCTATTTTTTTTCAATTTTAGCAAGATGTCTATGATTACGATCAAATTTCAAAACTAAACAAGTATCGAGAGTTATGTCATATCAAAATCAATTTATTCCATGAAAAAAAAAACAATATTTTATTTCTTAGCGAAGTAACATTTCATATTTCAGTAACATGTACTGTGTTTCAAGGTAACCTGATAGAACCAAGAATAGCAACGGAGGCATCTATTCCATCTATTGCCATTTCCAGTTGAACTGAATAAATATCCACAAGTGAAGCAAAAAATATCATTAACAGCATCAGCTGTTTGTTTTACAAACTCCAGAAAGTGCTCAAACTACAAACTACGGGTATTGGAGTTGCTCCAGTCGCTGGGATGGCACATAAACAAGGAGTTCTCGGGGGCTCCAGTTTTGAAGTAGATGAAATTCCCGCTATCTGACCCTTTTTTTTCAGCGAGCACTCTGACGGATTTGTTTTGAACCTAAAAATACAAATTTGATTGATTTTTTTTTATTTTTTTTTTTTGTATTAAACATACTGTGCTAAAGCCAGTTTCTTCGACATTACAAATTTGCTCCTAGGAATAATTATATTTCGTATACATCTTTCGTAGAAGCTGATTGAACGAGTTGACCGCTTCCTTACTAAACCCCTTTAATGCGAGCTAGCGATGTATTTTCCGCCTTTCGTTACTGCGACCCGGATGCCTCCCAAGGAAAGATCGTAACCAACCAGCTTATTCTTCCTCTCGATTGAAAGGATGTGCAATGTGGAGTTTCACGGCCTTTTGGTATGTTTCTCTTCGGATATCTATGTGTTAGTCCAAATCCACAATTTGACATATGAACGATGTGATTCACAAAATCCATTTCCTGGTTTTCGGTGAATACGGTTTTAAACCAGTCCATCCGACAGAGTTCCAGTCTCCCAATTTCGTTTTGTTTGTCCAAATAGCGGAGCAATGTTCTTTTAGGTATAGCATGCAGCTTAGCTGAAGCAGAGATTGATACACCCAATTTGACCGCATTAATATCCGCTCTTAAGCTTGTTTTTGTCCACGTCTGCCGCGTAGTCTTCCGCATGTATCTCATTTTCAATTTTATTAACTTCTTCTCAAACGAAAATAAATATGTCACTGAGAAAAACAAAACCAACAGCTAGATGAAAGGATTGGGCAATACTCGTATCGATACTGATGGTCTCGATACTTTCGTTTGCAGCATCGATATTCGTTACGAGAGACTACCCAACAAACAATTTTGTTGATTTGCAGCTTAGTAAGCGCCTATTTAGTGAATTTCGGCTGAACTATAGCCCAACAAGTCGATATCTAACAAAATTGTTTGTTGGGATGCCGTCAACCATCTCATATATTAAATCTAGGAAATAGAAAATTTTACTTCCATGAAAAATATTTCTTTAATAAACGATATTGGTTTATATATATTGATCACATTGACATCACATCGACGGTAATGTGATGTCAAGAAGTTTTGATATAGATAGAGAGGTGCCAAAAATGTAACGATATTTATCGTAATATTGAATATTGAAAATATTTCTATTTATACCATCAGTGTCTTGCCCCTAGTATTAAATACTATTTTGCTGCATTTACTCAGTTTTCATGCTATTGTTTTGTACATTATTTACATCTTGAAATGAATATGCACATGAATGCGCATTATTCCGTGTTCTCTCTAACATGTTGAGTTCGTTTTGGCTTTGAATGTTGGTCACGCAATATTGAACATGTCGAATCTCACATCGCGTGGCATTGCACCAGGAATGAGAGCTGCTTTGTTATTTTTTACTAAAATTTGAAAAAAGTGCAAACCGAATATCAATAGTACTGGAAGTATCGAAACTCCATCAGTCGATACTTGGTATCGCTCATCCCTACCAGAGGAAGCTTTTTGGTTTCTGACATTTGCGTTTCTCGATTGTTTTTGTGTCTCGACTATATGACGAAAAGGGTGAAGGCATGAAAATTGAATATATTTTATATTGTATTTTAAATTGGTTTATGTCATATTAGGGAACGGTTCATTAATTTGAGTTTAAGTTTTTGATAATCTTGTAATACAATAATTGTATCGTATTCTGACATGAAAATTTACGCGTAATATTGTTTCAAATATCAAATGTGTAGGATTATGAATGCGCCTTTTTGCGTAAGTTGTCAAGCAATCGTTACAGCGCATCATAGTGCATTCTACCCCATTTTTAATTTTGACTGGTTTTAGGTAAATTTTATAAAAGAATTAGTGAAATAGATTGAAACATTTATAGTTTAATAAGCTCCATAATTGTTAGTGTTAGAGGAACCCCAGTTTCATTATATATTGCAGGTCAGTTAGTGGTAAAAGCTTAAATAAAAATCATGAATAATTACAGGTTAGGCAGTGCCCCACACGTTTCTACAGTTTTTCCAGTATTTTAGTCATTATGGTGTACTTTTTCATAAGAGAACTTTAGGAGAGCGGTGTTTATATGAAATAAACGAATAAGTTCATTATTTAAAGCCACATTTGTAAGTATGTTGGGGTTTTAATAGCATGGGCCATTTTACCCAACTGGTGCGTTTTGTACAGTTCTCCCCTAATTCGAGTGTACCAAACCAAGGAGGACGCTTCAAAATCATTTTCAGAATTTTATTCTGAATCCTTTGAAGCGTTTTCTTCCTTGTTGAACAGCAACTTGACCAGATCGGTACAGCATAAAGCATTGCTGGTCTAAAAATTTGTTTGTAAATCAAAAGTAAGTTTTTATTAAACAAAGTTTAGAATTTCTGTTAATGAGAGGATATAAACATCTTGTATATTTGATGCACTTGGCTTGCATACTCTCAATGTGCTCTTTGAAAATAAGTTTTACTAATGAGATGGATGAAAATTGAAATCATTCAACACAAGCTACTATAGAGCTCTAATGTACAAGATTCAGTGGTGATTTATTCAGCAGTTTGAAAATAAATAAAGTTTGCGACCGCTTTCCTTAACCACGCCTCTGAAATGCAGCAAAGTCAATGTCACAGAAAAACGCTCCATACTCGAACAAAGAACAAATTTAGTTCACACGACATGAACTGTTCAAAAAAGTCCTGGATTGCATAGTTGAACGCAAGATCAGTTCCAGTCGCTTAACAAGTCCAAATTTCGTCAAGCTTCTATTTTCTTTTTTTTTAAATAAGTGGGGTTGTTAGTAGTTTAGGTATTTAAGATAAATATTAGTATAATGAGTAATGTGTGTCCAATCACAAATGGTGATTTCTCAACGCTAAACAACGTAACCCCTGAAGCAGAGCTAAAATTCGACAAATATTTCATTTGTTAGGAAAACTGTAAAGTCAGCCTTGTGTGTCCTCAATTTGTTTAATCGAAAAATACATCAAATTAAAAATAGTTATAAATAATAAAATAAATAGTAAAACTTGTTTTGAATCGTTCTTTTTGAATCAAACAGTTTGTAACATGCATATATGAATTTATGATTGATTCTTTCACTAAAATAACGATTTATTGAAATCATTGGCAACATTCGTTCCCAAATTACAGACCGTACCGGACTTGGAGCCGAACCGGAACGAAACCAAACGAACTGCACCCCAAACGGACAGCAACAGAACAATAAACAATATCGCACGCTAGCCTGGAGGGCTAATGCGGTCTCGATCAACTAGATTATTAGTTGAAATAATTCGTAATCATATTATTTTTGGCATATTTTGCATGTTGTAGGATAAGTACCCGATAAGTACACCGTGCCCCAGTGCTGAGTTGAGAAAATTTCCAGCTCGAAAAGATCCTCGACCTGATCGGGATCGAACCCGACATCACAACCGTCTGGGAGAGCTAGCCGACCGACATCGCTAACCACAGAACCACGGGGACCAGGCTCGTTCCGATTTTCAATCAGACCAGACAAGACCAAAATTCAGACCTAACTTTTCGTTCCGATATCGAGCACTTTAACACTTGCGTACCCGACCCTTCCTGAGCCGAAAAAATGAAAATTCTTTTACCAAAATTTGATCGAACTTTTTTCGAAAGATCACAAATTTATCATAGTTTTTAGGACAGTAGAAGACATTTCGAAATTTTCCGTTGTTCCGGATTTATCGAGGGGAACCGTGGGGTGAGAACTCTTCCAGAGACACAGGCTAGAATAAAAATGGTAGCGAAACCTTGCTTGCGACATATCAAACTTCGAGTTTTTGCAAAACAACACTATTGGCGATTGGTATTTGGCCGTATTAGGAGTTGCATTCAAATCTTTTATATTAAATTCAATTCACTCTCCCGTTTCAAAAATTTTCTCTTAGTGCCAAAAAGTCGGTTATTCCCAAAAAAAATTTTTTTTAAAGAACAGATCTCGACGTATCATACATATCAAAGATATTTGGCATCAAAAATTTCATTAAAAAAGCAGGGCTGATGATGGCTGGTCAAGTTGGTAAAAAAATGACTTTAGTGACTATTTTTCGGAAAAAAGTAACTTTAGTGACTTTTTGATGAAAAAAGTGACTTTTGAGTGACCAGCTTAAAAAAAGTGACCAAGTCACTAAAAAGTGACCAACTTGCAGCCCTGTATATAAAAAGCGGCATCAAATAGCTTTGTAAAACAGGCGGAAAGGCTGCTTACATACTGTAACATACAAAAGCTTTTGCCTTTTATTGAAAGTCTTAAGATAGTTATTTTATCGTACGGATTGGCCACCTGCGTAAAATTGCGTAATTTGGAGATGGTTGAGGTGAAAATATCTCCAAAAATATCGAAATATGTCAAAAAACTTTTTTATTTTGGGAGATAAAAAAACAATGTTCTGCATAAACATGCATTTTTGGATGACTGATAACTTTGTAGAAGGTTTGAAAACTCGGAAAAGTTATAATGAAAATTGTGATTTTCAGTACCTCTTAATAGAAAACTTTATGTTGCTCATAATATGTAAGCGATAGAAACATGATGTCTTCGGCCAAGTTTCTTGTTTTTAGATCACCTAAAATTTTGCCAGAGACATCAAGCATCTATCTCAATCTGATAAAAAAGTAAATTTTATATCTCACTTTTAGGTGGATTGATCACTCATCTTCCTACATCGAAAGATGCATTATTGAATATCTTGAAACATCTCCGAACATACATTATGGTTATAATCAACATTTGATTCTCTATTTATCCAATCGCACGAAAACGCAAAATAAAACACTGTGGAACGGTTTATTCGATCGGTATGGTTCTTCGACAATATTTTGAACAATAATTTTGTCCATTCGAAAAATTAACCAAGCGAAAAAAAAATTTTAAAAATATGTTCAGAAAAATTTCTACTCTTACATATTTTTATGTTCCACAAATTATCAATATTAAACATTACTCTCTTTGGGGCTTCATACAAATGCCGACAAACGCTATAGTAAACTAATTCAACCGCATTTCTCTATCATCAGACGCCATACAAAACAAAAAGTATTCTGTTCTAGGATTAATGCCAAATAGTCCAGTCAGCGTCTAATTTGTTAAAATTCCACGGCCAAATCTACAGATGAAAAATTTATCAATATTTATCGTTAATTTGGATGATCGCTTCTTATCGATAACATCGTTTAATTTCGGCGCTAACAATAGTTGTTGATTTATCGCTGACGGCACAAAGCATACGAATTATTTCTTGCACTTGCAAAATACCATATAGGATTCATCCTGAATGACCATTAAATTAACAAGTAAACAAGTGCTTTTGCGACCTCGCACTCTCTTGCCAAAGCGAGATAGGTTTGATAGAAAACATCAAAACTCGCAAACGGATTTTGCTCGATTTTGTCCAACACTAATCAAATCAACCCGCGCTAGGACAAGCAGGCGAGCGTGTTGTCGAGATGCTTTTTCGAAGTTGAAACTCTCGGCTGCGGCCGGTGTTTTTACGAAGCCAAATCCCTCGATTCCGGTGTTTGCCGAAGTTTGAAACACCCGGGGCGAAAATGAAAAACAGCCACTGCCACCGGTGGTTCGGCTATCGCTCTGCGTGTTGTCGATTCAACATTAACACTCAGTTGCAGTTGCAATACACGTCGTGCCGTGTTTCAGATATGCCACTCAGTGTAGAGCGTGGTTTGGACATGGCTGCTTTGCTGAACCATAAAGAGAAATTTTGGTGTGATGTAGTGTACGTGAGATTTCTGTTTTATTGTCTGTCATGTGGCAATGATTATTGTTGATGTATTTTTCGTAAATAACATGATTGGTTAAAGCGGTATTTACGCCAAAAAGCAAAGAAAAACTAGACACTAAACCTACACACCAAATTTTCATTGCGGGAAACCAGCAAAATTTTGCTGATTTTTGGTGTGCTGTGTTTCCAGCAAACTGTTCAGCAAAATGAAATTTGCTGATTATTCAGTAATGCCCAATTGCATAGAAGTGACAGATCGTTTGCTGTATGTTCAGTAAAACAAAATACAACTTGCTGGTTGTCAGCTATGACAATTTGCTGTACATTCAGCAAAGCATAAATCAAATTACTGGTAAACCAGTAAGTTCAAGGGAACCATGTTTCCCTCAGCCACCAGCTTCCATACGCCCATCGGATCATAGCCAAATTATTGTTGAACTAGAGATATATGATTATTATGTGAACTTTTAAGTTTATCTAGTTCAACAGTGACTTAGCTATGGTTTCATATCCGCTATCAGGAACTTAGCGATGATCCCGTACCAGCTGCACAGCGATTTGGCGCGTTTTACTAATGACAGCTTGACGTAAAATTTTTTGACACATCAATTCTTTCGCTGGATTCCAGCAAACATTCATTTACTGTTTCTTGTTCAGCAAATAGTTTTGCTGTATTTTCGCGAATCACTGAATCGATTACTGGTTTTCAGTAAATTTATCAATGAAATGCTGGTTTACAGCAAAAATAAAATTACTGAACGAAATTCAGTAAATTGTAGAACTGAATTACAGCAAACTTTTGAAAAAATGCTGTGATTAAGTAAACAAATGGTTTGCTGATACACTTTCAGCTACTAGCTTTTGCTGAACCATAAAGAGAAATTTTGGTGTGTAGCAATTGAATCAATGGCTTAAGAAACAGCATAAGTCTATTTGAGGTTAAAATAGTGAAATACACTGTTTTACACTATCATTGAAATTATAGTATATTCGCGTTTCCATAATTTATTTTAACTTGAAAATTATATTTTTACATTTTTAATGTTATCTGAAAACCATTCTAGTAATTTCTCATGAGTTTCCATTGGCATTGAATATGTAATGATCTAATTCCAGTGAAAAACAAACTCCTCAATTCTAGGTGGAATTAATTTGATGCAGAAGACTATTATTCATCATGATTCCATGTTGTATTATCAATATACACTGACAAAAGCTCAAAAACTCGTTTTTGGTAACTTTATAAAAACACATAAAATTTTCGTAACGCGACACCATAACTTTGACCCTATTGTAACTTTGAGTAGAATGCACCAATTTCACATACCAGCATATGCTAAGAAAGGTCTCATCGAGTACTAAGAAAATCCTGAATACTACTTTTCTACAGTTTGTAACATTTGCACAATACGAAAAAAACTACTATTTTTGTAACGCGACACCATAATAAAGGACCTGTTTTTCAATGACCTACCAAATGAATCTACAAAATAGCAGCAACAACTACGTTTAGGCCATGAATACGTCCATAAAAACCCTTTACTTTCTGATGTATCACATGCCCATAGCTTCAAAATAGTATCATTTCGGCATATTTTTTAAAAATTGTGTCAAAACTTTGACTTTATTAATCTTTTATGAGTGTTTTAATTCAATCATTCAGTCATGTTTTGCATGTAAATTCAAATGAAACAAACGTTTTCCTTGAAGTTCAATTTATCCTCTTTCACATACACAACAGTTCTGGGTTAAATATGCAGTTTGAAATTCTGATGTCTTGGCGTAGAAGAGCGTGGAATGTGTCATAAAGGAAAAAATCCATCATCACCACCGTTACGAACACAGTAGTTTTTGTTATTACATTACATATAAAAAAAGATCTAATATAAAATATGAATAAAATTTTACAACACAATCAGATCCGTTCGTAAAAAAATAGTCAGTTACATGCTTCAATAAAACAATAAATAAATAGATAGGTTCATTCCGCGTCGAACACTCGACAGAAACGGACGTGCAAAGTGGTCGTTCTATTACAATTCGGTCCGTGTGTACGAATAGCCAAACAAAAGAGTGTATTATTCGCGCTAAAGGCCAACTAGATTGTGAGTTGTGTCGCTACGTTCTGTACCCGGCTCGCAACTTTGGCTGTATTGGTGCAAAATACCAGCTGCAGTTTTGATCTGTGCACAGTGAATAGATCTTTCTAATTCAAGGCCATCATTTGACAGTCGAGTCGTATCGCTGTGCTGAGTGATCTCACACCCGGCTCACTGCTGGTGGCTGTATTGGTGCTGCTGTACTGGTGCTGCTGGCTGCTTTGGGTGCAGCTTCGAACGATCGGACAACCACTGCTGGAAGGAAGAAGTAAATAGGTACGTGTTCTTGTCGGCGCTAGTGCGCTAGTGCACTACATTTAGCGCGATGGATATAGATCCCTCGCCTCCCGTGCCACCATCCCCGAGCCCCCCTGACCCTGACCCTTCTGTTACCCCCTCCCCTGTTCATTCTCCAGTCCCCCCTCACCCCAGGCTTTACCCGGACGGATCTCAACAGGGCAGCTATACTGTTTATTTTCGTCCAAAGGCAGGAGTGAATTCAAAGCGATTAAACATACTGCAAATTTCGAAAGACCTGACGAAGGGGTACAAGGCCGTGACCGAAATTTCCAAGGTCCGACCTAACAAGCTCCGTGTCGTGGTCAGTGATCTGACACAGGCCAATGCTATCGCTTGCTCTGAGCTCTTCACACGCGAGTATCGCGTTTACATACCCGCACGAGACGTGGAGATCGACGGTGTCATAACCGATTCGAGTCTGTCTGTCGAGTGTATCCTAAAAAGCGCAACCGGTTGCTTCAAAAATACCGAAACACAGGCGAAGATTTTGGATTGTAAGCAATTGCGGTCCATGTCTCTCGTCGGCGGTAAAAAAGTTTACACTCCGTCAGACTCGTTTCGCGTTACGTTTGCCGGATCTGCACTCCCTAGCCACGTCTCGATCGACCGGGTTCGTCTGCCTGTGCTATTGTATGTACCCCGTGTTATGAATTGCACCAATTGCAAGCAGTTAGGCCACACAGCCGCCTACTGCTGCAATAAGGCACGATGTAGCAAGTGTGGGGAGACTCATGCGGAAGATTCTTGCAGTGTTAATGCTGAAAAATGTATTCACTGTGGGGAAAACCAGCATGAGCTCTCCACATGCCCGATGTACATGCAGCGCAGAGATAAAATCAAGCGGTCACTTAAGGAGCGTTCAAAGCGTTCTTATGCTGAGATGCTGAAGAAGACCGTGACCACTTCTACCATAACATCGAACCCCTTTGATCTGTTGTCCTCTGATGAAACCGATTCTGACGATTCATCAGCGGGAACATCTTATGCCAATCCTGGGGAGTCTAGGAAGAGGAAAAATGTTTCTTCTCCTAAACTTCCCAGAAAAGGTCCTAAGATTTCCCAAAGTGTAATGAAAAGTACGAACAAACCAAACAGTGCTGCGGGAAAACCGAAGCAAACTCCTCCTGGGCTTGCAAATTTAAAGTCCCAGAAGGAGTTCCCAGCACTGCCAGGAACATCTAAAACCCCAGTTGTTCCTTTTGCACATCCAGTTGATGAAACAAACTCTGGATTAGTGAAATTTTCTGACATTGTGGACTGGATTTTTGAAAATTTCAATGTACCCGATCCAATTAAAATTTTTCTTACAGCATTCCTCCCAACAGTTAGATCATTTTTGAAGCAGTTGACTGCCCAATGGCCCCTCCTTGCAGCGATTGTATCCTTCGATGCCTAATTCAACTGCGTATATGAAGGATTCTATCTCTGTCTTACAGTGGAATTGTAGAAGTATTTTACCAAAAATTGAATCGTTTAAAGTTTTGATAAATAAAAACAAATGCGTTGATTTTTCCCTTTGTGAAACTTGGCTTACTTCAAATATTGATCTCAACTTCCATGATTTTAATATTATTCGCCTTGATCGAGAAACCCCATATGGAGGAGTACTTTTAGGGATTAAAAAGAGCTATTCTTTCTATCGTATTAACCTCCCCTCGATTCCAGGCATCGAAGTTGTCGCATGTCAAATGACAATACAAGGTAAAGAGCTTTGTATTGCCTCAATATATAATCCTCCCAGAGCACAGGTTGGGCAACGGCTTCTCTTTGATTTAATAGAACTTCTTCCCTCGCCACGTTTGATTTTGGGAGACTTCAACTCTCATGGTGTGGCTTGGGGTTCCCCTTACAATGATAACCGCTCCTCTTTAATCTATAACCTTTGCGATGACTTCGACATGACTATTTTAAACAACGGTGAAATGACACGTATCCCGAAACCTCCAGCGCGCCCAAGCGCTTTGGATCTATCCTTATGTTCGACGTCGCTACGGTTGGATTGCACATGGAAGGTAATCCTCGATCCTCACGGTAGCGACCATCTGCCTATTCTTGTTTCAATTACAAACGGGTCAACTCGCATGCGACCAATTGACATTCCGTATGACCTCACACGGAATGTCGATTGGAAGTTATACGAGGAAATGATTTCAAAAGCGGTCGAGTCGATTCAACATCATCCACCAATTGAAGAATACAACCTCCTCGCGGGCTTGATTCTCGACGCTGCGTTGCAAGCCCAAACGAAGAAATATCCCGGCGTAACGATCAAAGAACGGCCTCCCACTCCGTGGTGGGACCAAGAGTGCTCCGATGTCTACACGCAAAGATCCGACGCGTTTTTGGCCTTCCAGAAGGGAGGTATACCCGACGACTATATACGGTATTCGGAGCTTAATACCAAGCTTAAAAGCCTGGCTAAAGCAAAGAAACGCGGATATTGGCGTCGGTTCGTGAACGAGACGTCGAGGCAGACATCGATGAGCACTCTTTGGAACACAGCCCGAAGAATGCGGAATCGCGTAACGGTCAACGAAAGCGAGGAGTCTTCAAGTCGGTGGATATTTGATTTTGCCAGGAAAGTATGTCCGGACTCTGTTCCTGCGCAAAACTTGGTTCGCGATACGTCTCCGGGTCACGACGCGATAGAATCACCTTTTACGATGGCAGAATTTTCAGTTGCCCTCCTGTCCTGTAACAATAACGCGCCTGGGTTAGATAGAATCAAATTCAACTTGTTGAAGAATCTACCCGGCAATGCCAAGAGGCGCTTGTTGAACTTGTTCAATAAGTTCCTGCAGCAAAACATTGTACCGCAGGATTGGAGGCAAGTGAAGGTGATCGCCATCCAAAAACCAGGGAAACCAGCTTCTGATCACAACTCTTATAGGCCGATTGCAATGCTATCCTGTATCCTGAAATTGATGGAAAAATGATACTCCGTCGTTTAGACCATTGGGTCGAATCAAATGGTCTACTATCAGATACTCAATTTGGCTTCCGCCGCGCCAAAGGGACGAATGATTGTCTTGCGTTGCTTTCAACAGATATTCAGCTGGCGTATGCTCGCAAAGAACAAATGGCGTCTGCGTTCTTGGACATTAAGGGGGCTTTTGATTCCGTTTCTATTGACATTCCTTCGGGTAAACTTCACCGACAAGGATTTTCTCCAATTTTGAACAATTTTTTGCACAATTTGTTGTCCGAAAAGCACATGCATTTTACGCACGGCGATTTGGCAACTTTTCGCATTAGCTACATGGGTCTTCCCCAGGGCTCATGTTTAAGCCCCCTTCTTTACAACTTTTATGTAAATGACATCGACGAATGTCTGGCAAATTCATGCACGATAAGACAACTTGCAGACGACAGTGTAATCTCTGTTACAGGAGCCAAAGCTGCCGATTTGCAAGGACCATTGCAAGATACCTTGGACAATTTGTCTGCTTGGGCTTTACAGCTAGGTATCGAATTCTCTCCGGAGAAGACTGAGATAGTAGTTTTTTCTAGGAAGCATGAACCTGCTCAGCTTCAAACACAATTGATGGGTAAAACGATTTCTCAGGTTTTGGTACACAAATATCTTGGTATCTGGTTCGACTCTAAAGGCACCTGGGGTTGTCACGTGAGGTATCTGATGAAAAAATGTCAACAAAGAGTGAATTTTCTTCGTACAATAACCGGACAATGGTGGGGAGCCCATCCAGGAGACCTTATAAGGCTTTACCAAACAACGATATTGTCTGTTATTGAATACGGGTGTTTCTGCTTCCGCTCCGCAGCAAACACACATTTGATCAAACTGGAGCGAATACAATATCGTTGTTTGCGTATCGCCTTGGGTTGCATGCAATCGACCCATACGATGAGTTTGGAGATCTTAGCTGGAGTACTACCATTGAAAAACCGCTTCTGGAGCCTGTCTTCTCGTATTCTAATCAAATGTGAGGTCTTGAACCGTCCCGTGATTGAAAATTTTGAAAAGTTAATCGAACTTAATTCTCAAACCCGTTTTATGACATTGTATTTCAATCACATGTCCCAAAATATTAACCCTTCTTCGAATATTCCAAATCGTGTCGACTTATCAAATACTTCTGATTCTACTGTGTTTTTCGATACATCCATGATAGAAGAAACTCGTGGAATCCCGGATCATTTACGCGTGCAGCAGATTCCTAAAATTTTTTCCAATAAATATCGAAACATCAACTGCGACAATATGTACTACACTGACGGATCACTTCTTGATGGGTCCACTGGCTTCGGTATTTTCAATAACAATTTAACCGTCTCCCATAAGCTCGATAATCCTGCTTCTGTTTACGTCGCAGAATTAGCTGCAATTCAGTACACCCTAGGGATTATCGAAAAAATGCCCACGGACCATTATTTCATCTTTACGGACAGTCTCAGTTCCATTGAGGCTCTCCGATCGATGAAAGATGTTAAGCACTCTCCGTATTTCCTGGGGAAAATACGGGAACATCTGAGTGCTTTATCCGAAAAATCTACTCAGATTACCTTAGCGTGGGTCCCTTCTCACTGCTCGATACCGGGCAATGAGAAAGCGGACTCTTTGGCTAAGGTGGGCGCAACAAACGGTGATATTTATGAAAGACCAATTGCCTTTAATGAATTTTTTGCATTTGTACGTCAGAATACGATCATCAGTTGGCAAAGTTCTTGGACCAAGGGGGAACTGGGAAGGTGGTTACATTCCATAATCCCCAAAGTATCGACGAACCCGTGGTTCAAGGGGTTGGATGTAGGTCGGGATTTCATTTGCGTGATGTCCCGGCTTATGTCCAATCACTATAGATTTGACGCGCATCTCCGTCGTGTTGGGCTCGGGGAGAGTGGTATCTGTGCCTGTGGTGAAGGTTACCACGACATAGAGCACGTTGTTTGGTCATGCCCTGTACACCGTGACGCCAGGTCTAGATTAATAGCTTCCCTGCAGGCCGAAGGTAGGCAGCCGGCTGTTCCTGTTCGTGATGTCTTGGCGAGCCGTGACCTATCCTACATGTCCCTTATATACGTTTTCCTGAAATCCATCCACGCCCCAGTTTAGTCCTATCCCCTTCCGCCTACATCCAACCAAACGACAAGAACACGTTAAGACCCCGGATCCGGAAACAGCAATCAGACCCGCACGATACTCTCAAGGCCCGATGGAAACAACCCAATATGCCAGTCCGTAATATCTTGGCCCAGCAGCGGAACAAATTTAATATGCTGCTTACCTATGGCAATGAAAACCATCAAACAGCAAACCTGTGCTTTTAATGCAAAATATTCTAGCTTTAAGTTAGATTTAGTTTCAGCTCGTAGTCGGCAGCGAGGATAAAAAATTTGCTTTTAGTTATTAAAATACTTTAGAAAGTAAGCTACCAGATATAATTGGCGCCGTTAAACATTGAATTGTATTGTGCCGTGTCAAATAAACTATAGATGAAGAAAAAAAAAAGATGGGTTTCAAAAATAAATAGTTCATCTAAAATAAATCCGTTGTTTAAACTTCGTCAGATAAACTCTCGTCATTTTATAAAAGTTTTAATTTTCATTCTGTACAACAGAAACTTTTACGTGGAAAATACATTGTCTCTTGAACTCCGCAAGCGTTGGTGCACGTTAAACCTGTCTTGGCATCGAATTGAAAAAATTTATACCTTTATAAAACAATGAATTTTGTGAAGCTCTTGTTAGAAAGAAAGGTGTTCTTATTTCATCCGCGTTTCTAGTGTTATATCTATGAAAATCTCTTCCTCTTTCAATTCGATCACACAAATATTGAGGTAGCAAACCATTATTTATTTTTTCTTGATGACATTGTCAATGTGAGCGTTGAACTTTAGGTTGTCATCAATAAACACGCCAAGATATTTAATCTCCCGAACGCGACCAATTGCCTCATCATCAATCAAAACAGAGACATCGTCATTTACAGCGGTGCGCAAAAAAATCATATATTTAGTTTTATCTATATTCAATTTCAATTGCTTATACTTCAACCATCTGTTTAGAGAACGTAAATCTTCGTTCAAGTGGGAAACGGCTTTTTCTACATTCTTAGCTGCAATGAATAATACGGTGTCGTCGGCAAATAGAATGATATCACAAAAACGTAAAACTCGTCGCATATCATTTATATTCATAATGAACATAAGGGGCCCTAATACACTTCCCTGTGGAACTCCAAGATCATTCTTCACGGGGCTAGATAGTGAATCATTAAAAACAGTCCGTTGAGTTCTGTCAGATAAATAGCTCTCAAACCATCTGAATACAGTGCTCGAAATTCCAAAGCGCTTGATTGTGTTCAACAATAAGGGCCAAGAAATTGTCTCAAAAGCGCGTTTTAGATCCAAAAAAACAGCAAATATTGTGTCTCTATTCTCTAAGTTGTCTTTCCATTTTGCTAGTACTAAATTCAACGCGGTTTCACACGAATGGCCTTCCCGGTAGCCAGATTGTTCCGGAATTAATAACGAGTTACTATTTAAATATTCTAACAGCTGACCTTTAACAACAAGTTCTAATATCTTTTCTAACGTGTGTAACATGTTGATGGGACGAAACTCTTCGGCTTTAATCGTTCCAGCAACCTTTTAAATCGGAACAACCAACGATTCTTTCCACACTTTAGGCATGTGCCCATTTAGCAATGATTCATTAATAAGGTTCAGCAGAGTGTGACCAATAACATTGAAGCAATCTTGAATGACCCTAGCATTTACATTGTCTACTCCAGCCGTCTTACCTAATGAAAAACAAATATTTTTAAGGTCATCCATCGTGATTGGGTGAAAACCAACAAATCTACTATTAACGTTAGTCGGCTGTTTTATTTCATCCGGTTCAGCGACCAGTTCAATTGATTGATTGATCAATGAAACACTATTGATGAAATAATCATTGAACTTACTAGCAATTACTTGTTCTGTTTGTTCTAATGTGCCATCAAAAGTTATGGACCGCGGTTTATTATTACTAGGTTTTAATAAAGATTTCAAAATTTTCCATAACTCTTTGCTGCTGTATTGATGCTGAATAATCTTCCTCTGTATATATTCACAACGCGTCTTTTTCAACGTTTGTGAATACTTATTACGCGCGATCGTGTACTCCTTCCAATGATCCTGCCTGTTAGACCTACAAAACTTTTTGTACAATTTATCCCTCTTGCGTTTAAGGCGCAAAAGATCAAAATTGTACCAGCTGCTCGAGTTTTTCAGAGAAACTAATTTGTGTTCAACTAATTGATTCGTACACGTGTTCAAGATGTTTGTAAGAACAGCTGCCGAATCATCTAAATTACGGCCCGCGATTGGGAAACCCAAGCTTCTTTCAACAAGATTCGAAACAATTTTATTAAATCATTGTTATCATTCATTATATCTAATACATCAATCACTAATGGTCGGTTATTTTCATATCGGAATTCGTAACTGAACGAATAGAATCAAAATTGGAATAAACATGATCAATCAAAGTTCTACTTCGCTGAGAAAAGCGCGTATATTCGTCAACACTTTGTTTTAAATTGAAAGATTCAACTAAGCGCTTCAAATGATTCGAATTTGCATCATCTCGCTAGTTAATATTGAAATCACCAGCCAATATGTTCAATTTACTAAAATCAAGAAATTCCTCAAGCCAGTTTTCCAATGTTTCAAAGAAACGCTGGTCACTGGTATTAGGAAAATGATATAAAACACCAAATTACCCAACTTCATGCCACGAATTACTGTAATGCCCAAGAACCAGTTACCATCCTTAGCTTCGTTTCGGCAAAGCTCGAACTGAACCGATTCTCTGACACAAATAGCAACACCGCCAGTTTGTCTAGAGTGATAAGCAAGCAGCAACGTTATATCCCGGAATACTATATTGATCAAATGCTTCAATATCGACAATATGTGTCTCTGATAAGAACACTAAAAGTGGACGTTTAATTTCAACAACCTGACGTAATGCAACGTAGTTTGTTGTCAACCCTGCAATATTAAAATACAGACAATCAATGTGATTCACACTCTTCTTGGAACTAGTTTGCTATTTATTGAAACGCAAGCTGCTTTTCTTTTGATTAAAAAGTCTTTTATAAATCACGCACTCTGAACTGAATGCGGCATGGTTGACGTCCAAGTTCATTTTACGCTCTCTATTCATTTTTGAACAATTAACGCATTTCATCGCGGGAAGTACTAAGCATCGATCAAACCTTACATTTACTTGCTTAGCAGCTAATAAGCTATTATACGCTTCTAAATCGACTTCTATTACCGCGCTAAACTTGTTATAAGTGAAGCGTGGATTTTAAAAGGTATTTACTACTTTTATATTATTTATTGTGATGCCTTCATTTTGACTCTTTAAATAGTCAATAAAAACATCAGGAGAAAGATTCTCGCTCATGCCCACTATTTTCAATCTTGGCACCGATGTGGGTACAATAGCGCTATAATTTTCACCCAGATTACTTTCAATGCCATTTTTCACATTTTCAACATTTTCGCCAACAGCGCATTCAACAATAATGGAACCATCTTTACCGTTCCTAAAATTACTAACTTTGTGTTTTTGGATCTAAGTTAGTTTTCAAAAACTTCCTAGTTTCCTCGCAAGCTTGTTTGGACTCTTTAGGTTTAATCACAATAACCGGACGAGTCTTAGGTTTGGCCGGTTTAAAACCATTATTATTATTACTATTACTATTAATTTGACTTGTACTCGTTTTTTATTTTTACTGTGTCTTTTAACGACTTCCGCAAATGTTGCGTCGTCATCAAAAACATTATTTTGATCGTTGTTATCATATTAAATTTTACGCTTTTTGCCGATTTGGTCCGATTCAGAAGGAACCGGCCCATTCCGCGCATCGTTCATCGCAGCTATATTCTGACGCGTATTCATTCCAAAACCGAGTTATTCAATTTTTCAAATTGCTCACAAAATTCAAGAGACTCATTAACATTTAATCTCAACTGTTCAACACCGACACTCAACGCGCTGTTTATCTGGGCCGATATTTGGTCTCGCATTGCAATGACCGAATCAGTGAGAGAAGATAACTTCTTCATCTCTTCTTCGATACGCTTGACGTCCGAAACCAAATGCTGCCCACCACAACACTGGTTTGATAAACATTCATCACACTTGAAGCAAAGATTATCGTTATCGGTTATAACTTTTGCCGTTGCCTTGGTGAGTCCAGTACACTTGTAGTGAAACAAACGTGCACAGTTGAAGCCCACACATTTCAACGGCAAATCCGATAGGACAATTGCCGTTCCACAGCCAGAACAAATCATCGCACACAACACACGTTAACACGGGACGCTATACCAACAGACATGCAGGAAAACAAGAGATAGGCAAAAAAAAAATGATCACCACCGCAGCTAATGCGCTGGGGGGATTTTATTTTAAACAAACTTATGCGAACAAGCTGCTGAAGCAACTGTTTTTGTACTTAGCCTTGTGTAGATTCACTACCGAAACACGTTAGAATATATCTACCGTGAATCACTTCACTATTTCACACGTAAAATAACGATTAAATATCACCACAGAATAACACGAACTACTCTGTTCGCCATCAAAGAGGGTATTCTGTCAAAAAGACAAAAGAATTTTTAAATTTTAATGTCAGCATTCTTCAAAAACCTAAATTAATCCACCTAGCGGTCAGACCCAGCCTTTCTCATTCAAACTCAAAATTTGTAAAAATAGATTTACATGAACGCTTCAATCCAATAGAGGTATATTTACTCTTTGGGTTCTAAAACATTATGGGTATTCATGTCGAGCTCGTAAACAAATACCCAAACAAATACGGCTGGGTATTCGTATACGAGCTCGATGTGAAGACCCCTATTGATGTTGTAATTGAACTATAAAATATAAAATTTGACGTAATGTTAGTGCTTAAGAAATAGCGAAATAAAAGAAATGACTCTAAATTTCGAACAATTTAATCACGAGCGATACCGGGAACGTTCAAAAAGTACGATAACACCTTAAAATTATGTTGAGGTCACATATGAGCAAAATCATTTCAAATCGCCTGGAAATACGCGAAAATTTAATCGACCATTTTTGATTTGAATGAAACTTTGCACACGTATTTGGCTTAGCAAACTAAGCATTTTTCACAGGTGGAGAGATTTTTTACACCCATGAGTTACATTCTAAAAGGGCGTATGCCTTTTGGCATAGGTTTTATTCGAAGCATTGTAGCCCGGAAACCGTTGGTTGTATAGAAAAACTGTCTGAGAATGAGTTGTAGCGAATCGAAAATGCATCATAAAAAAAATATACTACAAAAAAAATTTTTTTTGACCAAAAAAAATTAAAAATAAACATTAAATTTCAAATTAAAAAAAAAAAGTTGAATTTTTTTTTTTTTTTAAAGAAACTTGGCGTTAGTACGCATTTTTTTTAAAAAAGTCCAGGATGGAGAAATGAAAAATAATTTTTTTATGGTAGATTATTTTTTTTATGACAATTCTAATTCAAACATTTTTCAAAATATTTGTATTCTGATGATTTTAAAAGATGCAGAGAGTCATTTTGAATCAAAAAGCTCTTGGTAGTAAACATTCTAAAGGCATTGGTTCTCGAGTTATTTCTATTTCAGCTCAAAAAATTATAATTATTTTGGAAAATACACGTTTTTCTTAATTTGTCCGTGGTTCTCCAGCGAAAACCATACGTTCATTGGAATGCTTGATCAAAAATACACAATTCATTCTTTGACAACAAAACGATTGGGCGAACGGTTCTCAAGAAAAGAGTTAAATGTTCTAAGTGATATAAATATATATAAGAATTAAATATTTATTTTCGAGTTTTATTATCTTAGGAACATATTTTTTATGACATAGAGGGATTAGGGGCATAATTAGCACACGGGGCACCCCTCTTTTATGCGAAACTACGCATTTTTTAATACAATATGGTATATGGAACTCTTTCGTAGTTACTACAGTATCTCTTTATGTAGAACAAAACTGGTTTGTCTGTTCAAAATATGGAAATATATTGAAAAAATCAATTTGGTTCCCGGATGTTGGAAAAATTATTATTATTGCGCACTACAAAATAAGCTTCTACGGTCGTTTAAATGGCTCAATCAAGTATGTAGACACATCAATGCGACGTATGGGTCGTACCCCAAATTTCACCATCATTGAAGTTTCGATTTCAAGCTATAATTAGTATTAAAATCTCATGTAAACTTTAACTAATTCGGTAGGGGCGAAATGGTCACCTTTAGGTGGGGTGAAATGAGCACACCTTGCCACATAAACTTACCTCAAATTCATCTCAGTAGACTTGTGAGATTGTCTGTTTCCATAGTCAGTGTTTGTTTACATTGATGGTGCGAACATATATTAGAAAATCTTTGAGACCGAATCGGTCAGAAAAAAGGACTGCAGGCAGAATTGGCCAATGAGAATGAAAGAGAGGTGAGGAGAAAACTTACTAACACTTGCACGCCCCCAAACGCGAGCAAAGATGCTAGATATATTTTTGGCATGTTTTATTATTTTTTATTGTAGCATAACATAGAAAGGGTTTATAACACACAATTATCGGTATATCTGGCATCACTGGGTGCGAGCTTAACACCAAATGCCTACGTCACTATTTGTATTTACTTTTTAGTCCGTCTAGTGCATTTACCGGTGAAGAGAATAATTTTTAGTTTATCCATCGAAAATGCCTGTGTGTTGTGTAAATGTTTGCAAAATTTCATCTGCAGAGGCAGCAAAAAGAACTGAAGTGATAAGTCTCCACGGTGTTCCAAAGAAAAAGTTGATGAGAGCTCGGTGGTTGAAATTCTGTGGACTATCCAGAGACCCAGAAAAAAACTAGTACGTCTGTTCGCAGCACTTCGCAAGTAATTTATTTATTAATAATGCATCAATGGAAAGGAATCTAATGCCGCATAGCGGTGCTCGAAACAGACTGGTAAAGTACGGTGAGTGCTTCGAATATTTACAAAAAATGCACATATTTACAGTTTCGTGTTATTGTAGCTATGCCCTCCATTCGTAAGCCTCCGGCTACGGTAGACAACAGTAGAGCTGCCCGGTACGAGCAAAAAGAGCGAAAAAAGACTGTTGTAGCACTTCTTGAGGCCTACGACCATCAACATTCGAGCGAAATACTGCCTGTGCCCGTAAATGAGCATATTACTGCTACTGATTCAAATCCAAATGCAATGATCGTATCACGAGAATTACAGTCTGAGCAAGCAGGCAGCATGCTCGTAGACTTGGCAAATGATTCTGGATGGGTCGAATTCGAATCTCTCTAAGCATCATCAACATTCGAGCGAAATGCTGCCTGGGCCCGTAAATGAGCATATTACTGCTACTGATTCAAATCCAAATGCAATGATCGTATCACGAGAACTACAGTCTGAGCATGCTGGCAGCATGCTCGTAGACTTGGAAAATGATTCTGGATGGGTCGAATTCGAATCTAACTCTAAGCATGAATCATCCCGCGTCGAGTATCGTTCCAGTGTTAGTGCTCGGTTAGAAAAATTTCAAAATCAAGTTAAGCGATTGAAGAGTGATGTTCATTCAAAGAATGAAAAGCTGAAACTGCTACAAGTGCGGGTAAGTTACTCTTTGTAAATGTTGGTCTATATTTATTTCACAATGTTTAACAAGTAAGATGTCCAGTCGTAGACAGACGTAACACTCCTTTTCGCTCGTCGAAGGAAATCGGTCCAAGTGTTAGACATTTGCCATCCTGAACGCCAACGCAAGCAGTCGGGCGAGAGCCTTGCCGTAGGATAATGTTCAGCTCTACTTACGGCTGTTCATTAACCTACGGCAAGGCTCTCGCCCGATCGCTCGCGTTGGCGTTTAGCATGGCAAAGGCCTCAAGTTTGACTACGAGAAAACACATGAGCAAATTATTCAGTCATTTTAGATTAGAGGATGACTCTACAGCTGTCCATGTTGGAATAGATTTCAATTTTTTTTCTAACTTGTCATATTTCCCAATTTAATTTAAAAATGAAGTTATCATCTCGTAAAATAACCAAACTAATTTTATTCAAAAAGGTAATGAAAAACAATCAACATTTTGTGGCTTTGCTCAAAACGATAAAAGGAAAAAACAAACAACTAAAGCAGAAGGACAAAGAACTAACTGATAAATGTAAAATTATCGATGATCTTCGAAAGGCTTGCGGACAGTTGAACGAAATAAGAGTTGTTTGGGTATATTTTTTACTAAGCTTATTGCGAGCCGTACTGCCGTTCATGACAAGTCGGTTTCATAGCACAATCAGCAAGCCAAAAAGAGCTGTTTTTCTTTTATTTTGTGTAGGTATACCTATATCCTGGATATAGCCTACCAGGACTTTCTCCAGAAAACCCTGTACGTGCCGTCGGCACGGAATTACAACTCGAGACTTGAGTGGTAGATTAAACTTACTTCATTTACACAAAAGCTTAAATAGTACCCTACAGGTAACTCAGAGCGAAAGGCTTTTCCCCTTCGATCCGGTCACCACATACCTAGCTGTTCTATACTGGCCTATGGCATTTCTTGGCCTGTCTCTTTCTTGTGCTTAACATTTAGTATATTTTGGGCATTCTGATTGTGAGCGCCATAGCATGTGTTTCCAAACACGTGCGCCAGCGTGAGCGCTAAGAACCCGCGCGTGAGCATGGGCGACGCTGAGCGACGCTACCGTTTGTCGAGTTCTTTTTTGTTTATTCAATGCCTTGGTGGCTTTAGTGACTATTCATCGCGGAAGGCAAAGTGTTTTCGTCAACGCTTGCATAGCAGAACCGTTCGCGGTCTTTCTTCAAGATCTTTCCTGCTTTCTTTACAAATGGTCTTGTTCTTGGGGGACAACGGCGGATGGCCGTGTCCCGATTCTATACTCTACCTGTTTTTCATTTCTTTCAACGGAAGGCTTACTGTCTTTCGAACTAAGCTAAAATGTACCGTATGACAAAATTCTGCGTGACGGAACATAAGGTATTTTCTGCGCGGGGTGTGACGTCACATCTGCCACCCCGCCTAGTTGACCATTATCTAGAAGAGATGATGGTCACATGGTCCGTTCTGACGGCCGATAGGTGTGTTTTTCATAACAATTATTTTTCGCGTATTTATGCTACTATATACATATTCGTTTTCATGATATTCCTTCTTTCCTTTGCACGTAAAATTCAATTAATTACAATGGTGCTACATATCATTTCTACATAAATTAACGTTTTCAGACATAGATTTTCTTCATAACAAATTGACAAATGTTCGCTCGCCTGGTGCGTTGCGCCTTGTAGATATCCGCTGCTTGGCTGTCGTATTCAAGCGACGGGTTACAGGGGGTTTGAAACGGGAGGGTGCGTCTGGCAGTAGAGGTTCTCATCGGTTGGTTGTGATGTCATCCTCGCGAACTCATCCTTAAGACTTCATCGAGTTATTTACAATAGTTCCAAGGTTACCATTGCACTTTAATTAAGGCTGCAGTACATCTGGCTGTTTTACGACTGTTCAGAGTTTGTTGTTGAACCTCAATGTTGGGTTAGCCGTGTCCCTTTGACATAGATCGGCTGTATTTTTGTTTGGCTTATAGTATTGTTACGCGCCGTGTGGCGAAATGATTTGCGATTGCCACCGGCTCTGTTGCATAATGCAGTCACTTGATTTAGCATCTTTAACCGCCTGCGCGGGGTGTATAATTACCCGCTAACATATGTGCGCACATCTTCAAAGTGTAGTGCGGAAAGAACATAGTTGATTAAACACGAGCAAAATTTTATAGCGTCATTTTGCTTGTTTGGCTTTGACCTCGAATCCTTATTTGTAGAAGTCAATAACTCTTAATGAGTAATATATATTTGGAACAAATTATTACGCCCTTCGCTGTGTAGTTTGCTGTATTCGTCTTCGCGCTGAAGTCTCGATTCTGGCTCGACCATGAGCCGCATTGATTGAGTTCTGTTGCACATCTGGCCTCTTCAGGGTTCAAAAACTGGATACTGCTCGGCCCCTCTTGGTAATATCGTTTGGCTTTACCTCCATCTCGACCATAGACACCCGCCGTTCAACTCCCCTCGCAACCGTCTGTTTTCCTTTTCGCGCTGTACTGGGCATCATGGTATGCTCCCATGTCAGCATCCGTTGTAATCACCTCGGTCGTCTTCGATGATCGGGGACTCGTCTCGTTGTCAATTCTTAGTAGCTGCCCTACTTAGCAAGTGGTGCATTTATTTTTTACCATTATTTCATCAATTCTTTTTTTTTGTTCTGTTACCTTTTCCCACTTGCCGTTTAAAATTACTTCACTCGCGTACGGGCGTCTTACATTCTTTTAACTACCCTATGCTTCTACTTACAATCTAGGCCCGTATTTCTCTTCTTGTTCGGATGACATAATTTGGTTTCTTTTCCCCTATTAAGTTGTACATCTCTATTAGTATTCAATTTATCCGATTTTACAAACATAACATTTCAAATGTGCATAGTTTAATAATTTTTGATAAAATATTCATCGTTTTCTTCTGTCTTCATATACAATACCTGGCGTCTTCTTAACACCTCATATCATTTTCTATTTGCACTAAAAATTCTGAATCTGTAATTACTTAATTTTCGATTTGTCTCTTGCTACTGTCATACTTACACTACTTACACTTCACCTTAGTATGCAGTTGCCTGCATAATACCTCTCCCCCTTCCGTCCGAAGGTGCATCCACCCGCTTTAGAGATTCCTGAAAGATAAGAAGGTTAGGAAATAAACGAAAACTCGCACACTCAATCATCCTGGGCCGGTTATTCCCTTGTTTTTCTTTCACCCAATTTGCACTCCCGCCAATCATTCTGGGTAACCACCCCGTTGTCTACATTCGCTCGTCCTTAACTAAAATTAGAATAGTCTGAATCTCCTAAAGTCAGCAGTCTCCTTGTTCGGTAGGTTTAGCCTTCTTGTCCAAAGTCTCTCCTAGTTCTATTGTTTTCCGTCATTTAAGTTATCTCCATCACACAAAATTTCCCAATACATCATCAATCGATTTTCTTCTTCTATTTCTTATTGGGCCATTAGCTATTTTAAATTAATCAAACCTTGTTACATGAGGTCTTTTGTTCACTATCTAATTTTCCCATGTTAACATTTGCTTCTAATTTCTTTAAACTCTTTTTTTTTCATAACAATCTTCCAGATCATTCTAGTAATTTAAATTCCCCATGTTTTTTTTTTATTTAACTCTTATCGGCGGGGTTTCTCGTCCCTCACGCCTTCATTCGTATTTTAATTTTTTCAACTGTGTCATGCCATTTGACCATTATCCTCAAAGGCTGTATATCTCTTTCGGCAGACTTTTCGTATTTATTCACGTCATTTCCTTCTTTAAACCCTGTCAAGCCTTTTGATTCCTGTCAGTGAAAGGCTCTTGATATTTTCGGCGACTTTTTCTATTTCTTCACGCCTTTACTTCAGTATACTTTTTTCCGTTTTGTTCTGTTTATTGACTCCCGTCAGTAAAATCATTCATCTTCTTCGGCGACTTTTCGTATTTCTTCACACCTATATTTGACTTCCTCCTTACTTTTTTATACAGCTGCTATTATAACTTATGCCATCCAATATCGTATTCCATTAAATATATTCTGTCCGTTAACCTTGAAAGCATAGTTTAGGTTAATATAATCAGTCATAATAACGCTTAAGCCGGTTATTATGAACTTTTTCTAAACGAATGCCATTTCTAATTACTGTGGTCATTTCGCTTGGAATGTCCACTACTTCATATGGTCCCCTCCATATGTTCTGAAGCTTTTGGCCCGCACCAGTCGCTACGGACTTCACTAATACTTGTTCACCCCACATGGGTTTGTAATCATTAGATGATCTGTCGTAAATTTGTTTGCGGTTCTCTTTACTCCTTTTCAGGTTGGCTTGTGCGTTTGCGTGTAAATCGTAAAATATTTTCTTCATTTCATGTGCGTATGCATCATATGTCATCTTTTCCACTCCGTTCCGCTTATAGATTGAAGTCGGGATTCGAGCTATCCGTCCGTACAATAATTTGAACGGCGTATATCCTGTGGACGAGTTTACTGATATGTATTCGAACGTATTGTATTCGAACGTGAAAAACGGTAACAACTCGTCCCATGTGTGCGGCTTTCCGCCAATAAATTGTCTCAAATATGTCTTTAACTCGCGGTTTGATCTCTCTACCAAGTTAGCTTGTGGATGATACGGGCTAGTCGTAATTTTCTTGATCTTTAAAATTTTGCACACCTCTTTCATTAGTTAGCTCACAAAATTTGCGCCGTTGTCTGTCACTAGTTCCAACGGGGCACCGAATTTACAAATATAATTTTCTACGAAGGTCTTGGCTACCGTCTGACTTTCTTGATTCTTCATTGGAGCGACAATTAGGTATCTCGTCAAGTCATCCTGCATGACTAGACCATAACGGTTTCCCATATCGGACTCGGGTAACACCACGATATCCATGTATAATTTCTCAAATGGCTCCGATGCGGTCGTGGTGATCTGCATCGGTATCTTGTTTGATCTTCCAATTTTGTTCTTTTGGGAAGAATCACACTGCCGAACGTAGTTCTCAATATCCCGTTTCATCGTAGCCCATGTAAAAAGTGTGCCAATTCTCTGGCGCATTCGTCGCGCTCCTACGTGCCCTCCGAAGGGTGCATCGTGAAATTCCCTTAAAATTGTTTCCACTTGATCTGGCGCAATTACTGTACGCTCGCTATTAGCATTATATAGTATTTTTTGTTTTTCTAGCTTACCCGCTAGGAACTGAATCATTTGCAGAACCTCCTGCTGCTTGATTTTTCTGAATGATATTAGGTGAACGGCCCCGGCTGCCTTTACTGCCGTGGGGCTCTTATTGAAGCTATCCAAAAATTGTGAAAAAAATTTCCGGCAATCGATTAACGAATTTTCGCTGCCGTCTACTATGAAACCGCCTACTTTCTTGTCTTTAAATTCGAGTACACCATTCTCGACGTATTCTTTCAGTTCTTGTCTGAAGTTCTCTGTATGCTGTCCGACTGTTTAAAATGATAAGACGAGTTTCGATATTTCTCTCATCCAATATTCTCTTTGAGACTTCCACCGTCTCGCTTGGTATCAGGTCATTTGATAATGCCAGTGAAAAGTCATCATATGAAATGTTGACGAGTTGTTTCTCATCCTCGTCCTCAGCGATGTCCGCAATGTCTATGGCACTCAAATCTTGTATTGTGCCGTTCAAATCATCTGAAGCGTTCTTCTGCTGCTCTAGCAGGCGTTTCTGCTGGCGCGTCATCATGGCTATCTGCCTGTGGGGTGAACTTTCTTGCCTCTGACACGTCCCGTCTGATAAACGTGACAAAAAATCGGCGACTATATTTTCGTTACCTTGTTTATACCTGATGCTGCATTTCAAACCCTGCAACTTTAGTCTCAATCTTGTCAGCGTTGGAGATGTCTCTTTGAGCCTCCAAAAAGCTATAAGTGGTCTGTGGTCCGTGTGAACGATAAACTTTTGACCAAAAATGTAATGTTTGGAATATTCTATGACCCATACAATCGCCAATAGTTCCTTTTCTATGATATGATATCTGGTCTCTGCACCTACAAGTGCACGACTCGCGAACGCGATCGGCCGGTACATGGATTTTTCATTCGACAGGACGGCTCCAATAGCATAATTGCTAGCGTCTGTCGTAATAACAAAAGTGTCTTGATAATCTGGCTCTGTAATCAGCGCGTTTCTAAGGAATTCGAACGCTTCCTGACATTCTTTTCCCACACAAATTTAGCGTCTTTCTTCAACAAATCATTCAGCGGCTTGCGCTTCTCCGCGAGGTTGGGGATAAACTTCCCGTAAAAATTAACTGTTCCCAAAAATGACCTTAAACCTTTCACGTTTGTGGGTGGCTTAAGGCTCTGAATGGCCTTAATATTTGCATTGGTGGGTTTTATGCCTTCTTCACTAACGACATGACCCAAATACTCCAGTTCCTTTTTCAAAAACTGACACTTAGACGGTTCTATTTTTAAATTATGTTTACGCAAAGCTTGTAATACTTTTCGCAAGCTATTGCTATTGCTAATAGCTAATAGCTTTCGCAAGCTATTGGTTTTTGGTTCCAATAACGTCGTACGTATGGTGCCAGCTAGAGAGAGTATACACACTATAAAAAGTAACTATAAGAGAAACCCGGTAAGCTAGAAAGAAAAGCACTAATGTTGAATAATGAAAATTGTTACAAACAATGCCTGCTTTGCAAAAAATTCAGTAATAACTCCAGGAATATTGCGAACTCAACACTGCACCCGTTTCCTAATCTCTTCAAATAGTGACGTCACCGGTAACAACATCATTATCAACATGTGTAACGGCCCCCCGCGTCCCGTAGATGCCTACAGGGTTCCGTCACATTGTCGACATACTTAGAACCCCGAAAAGAGGCCGGTTTCCTACCACATTCTTTTCAACGTTGGCACAGCCTTCAGCTGTGCGCGAAAGTAGGTCAGAGCTTGCTTACTGTTGAAGCCAAGTCTTCCGCTTGACTTGGGTGACGAAAACCGACGCCCGTAAGCAAATTATATTGAAACATACTAAGAACCCCGAAAAGAGGCCGGTTTCCTACCGCATTCTTTTCAACGTTGGCACAGCCTTCAGCTTTGCGCGAAAGTAGGTCAGAGCTTGCTTACTGTTGAAGCCAAGTCTTCCGCTTGACTTGGGTGACGAAAACCGACGCCCGTAAGCAAACTATATTAAAACAAACCAAAGTCCGAGGTTGGTTACTTGATGGGTCGGTAACTCATCGACGCGCGAGAAGTGAGTTACCGAAATTTGTTTGTAAACAAGGTAGAGTGACGCACGGCGCACCACTCTCAGTAGAACTTAGATTAAGTGTTCTAAAATAAAGATAGGCCGAGAAAAGGCCATTAGGGTAATAAGGATAGGTGGTGATTTCGCGAGAGGAAATTGTCTCTCGCGAAATACACTCTAGGGTTAGCTATAAGTTCTCATGTAAGCCACAAATCAATCGTTAAGTATAAGAGATTCCGCACGGTTGTGTGACCGTGCGTACAGGAATTCGTGGTTCGGTGTAGATTTCTTTCTCACAAAATATCACAATTCCTGGTAGGGTAACCCGGGGTTGCCCTACATAGTGGTGACAGCGTATCCTTATCGAAGGAGCGCCAAGTTCGTGTAAGGTGTATTTTTGGAAATTTGTATGAAAAAATCAAGCGCAACTATAAAAACTTAAGGGAGAGTCGTGCGTGACCTACAGTAAGGGTACAGTTGTGCTGGTCAGTGAAGTATAAAAAGTGCAAATGCTACACAAGCCTAAGAAGGGGTCTAAATAAGCACGGGGGGGAAATTTCCGACAGAAAAAAAAATCAGTGCAGAAAGATTCATCTAAGCTGTAAGAAAAGGATTATTTGAGGTGGCTCGCAGTGAACAAAGTGGCAAAAAAACAATAACGAAACACGGAAATATCAGTCGGTAAACGAGTCTACAAAAAATTTAGTGTTTAGTGTTTTGAGTATAAAGAGAATAGGCAGCAGTTGGAAGGTCCGTTGCCGTCTTATCAGTTTGTGCAAAAAAACGGCTTACGGTTTTGCCCAATGCGGCCGGTGATTGGTGCGAGTGTAAAGTGTTAGTGTGAATAGCAGTTTTGTAAATGCTATAAAGCCAGTATTTTATCACACCAAATCGTCACCAGGTGAAGTCTGTTGCGTCCGGCGTGCTTTTCAAGTAACCTTTAACGGAACCTTTAACGCAAGTAGGAAGAAAAAATATCTAAACTTTTCTGCAATCGACTGCATATGACACGAAGACTTTTTCCTTTTACGGAAATGCTTGTGTCATCGCAGAACAATGACTTTGTGCATCCTGGAGGCAAATCAGGAAGATCTGAAGTGAATATGTTGTACAGGACTGGACCCAAGACTAAACCTTGAGGTACACCTGCTCTGTCAGGAAATCTATCAGATTTGGAATTCTGATAGACAACCTGCAGAGTTCGATCAGTAAGATAATTTTTTTAAAATTTTGATTAGGAAAATTGGAAAATTAAAAGTTTGGAATTTCGCAATCAAACCTTCATGCCAAACACTGTCGAATGCTTTTTCTATGTCTAAAAGAGCAGCTCCAGTGGAATAACCTTCAGATTTGTTAGCTCGTATCATATTAGTAACTCTGAGCAATTGATGAGTTGTGGAATGCCCATGGCGAAATCCAAACTGTTCATTTGCAAAAATTGAATTTTCGTTGATGTGTGACATCATTCTGTTCTGTCTGTATTCTCTCAAACAGTTTACTTATTGAAGAAAGCAAACTGATTGGTCGATAACTTGAAACTTCAGCTGGGTTTTTATCAGGTTTTAAAATTGGAGTAATTTTTGCATTTTTCCATAATTTGGGAAAACATGCAATTTTGAAGCAGCAATTGAAAATTTTCACTAAAAATTCCATTGTGCTCTCAGGGAGATGTATGATTAGAATATTAAAGATTCCATCGTCACCAGGTGCTTTCATATTTTTGAAATTTTTAATAATTGTTTTAATCTCATTCAAGTTAGTTTCAATTATTTCTGCAGGTAAAAAATTCTGGGAAGAAATTAAATCAAATTGACGTGTGACTTCATTTTCAATTGGACTCACAAAATTCAAATTTGAGTTATGAACACTCTCAAACTGCTGAGCAAGTCTTTGAGGCTTTTGTTCATTGGATACAAGAAAACGTTCGAGTTTTCTTTCGTTGTTTCACATTTCCTCTTATGATACAAAAAAAGGTATAGGTGGAAAAAAAATAGTTTGAAAAAGCCCAGAAAAGAAAAAAAAGAAGCGGAAAAGATTTTTATAAAGGAAAAAAAATAATGAAGTACTAAAAAAAAATTATAATAATAAATAAAAAAAAACTAAGAGTATTATTCCAAAAAAATAATATACGTTAAATAAAAAAAAAGAAAGGATTTATCGTTGGAATAAAAAAAAAGGAGGGAATAATAATGCAAAAAAAAGAGTATCGACATTGAAAGTTACACGGGCACTTTGAAAAAAAAAATTAATATGTCACCTTGGTATCAAGGAATGAGACAGGAAGAAAAGTAGAAACAGATTACGAGATTTGTTAAACGAGGCATGTAAGTAGTAAGTTTTTCTTTTCAGGAAGAGAAGATACAGTAAGTATGCGCATTGGCGTTTTTTTTTCTTTCCCCGCGGTTCTCCACTTTGGTTTGTCTAGAGTTCTGACTTGGTTTTTGTTGATTACATTGTTGTGGCGCTTCATAAAGCATAATTTTGCATCACTAGGAGCGCTAGGTAATCTCGTCCGAACGAGTGCGTGCTAGCGCATTCAATTTAAACGATATTTCGCCCGCGCTCGATGATATAATTTAAAGATACACACGGAAGGCAAAATTTAGCTACCACATACTGGTTGGCACACCGGAGGCATCGCTCGAGTACCATTCCAGAGAGTGGGTACTTAGACACGATCAGGTGTCGCATTTTCGGTTGCGAGCATGATAACTCGGGTATATTTGTATTGATTATTTTAATGGCTGCGGTTATGACGTATGCAAAGTCGCAGTAGGGCATTAGTACGTGCTTGGGTGTTCGTCACCTGTTGTGCATACTATAACGCAGTGCACAGAAGATCGCGAGAACCCCGTATAAGAGCGGGAGAGCGAATAGCGCGCTCTTGAGATATCAATAAGTACGGGTTAACTTCGGACAGTTGTACTAATTTGGTTTTATTAAACTGTCTCTTTTCTTTCCACGGCTCGCAATTGTCTGAGTGATGACGACACGTATGAGTGTTGGCATAGGTCCGTACACATTGTGATCAGCTGTGCAAATTCACGGCCAAGGCTGCGGCGCATGGCAAGCGGGTTGAATTTCAGCCTACGAGGTTAAAATATGATTTCATGAATAAGGAATGGCACCTTACGCCGTCTGATGTAAACATTTACAACTTTTGATTAGTTGTAAAATGGGTGTAATTACACTAAATAAAAATAATTATTTCAATAGTCATTTGATTACTATTAAAATCTAAAATTATTTATTTAATTAATAAAAATAAACATTGAAGTTTCAGCGCCAAATGGTTCGCACCTTGGCACTCAAATTCTTTGAAATGGCGTCAATGAAATTGAAACCGATCGCGCACCGGTATCACAACTGGTTAATAGAAGCGATAGTGATACATAGGAAAAAGAGAAAGAAGGCCACATGAGCCTTTACAATTGTCTTTACAGACGGATATTTTTACAGTGCTATTAATTTTTTTATAGTATTTTAAAGCAATATAGAATCCTTATTATTAGTGTATTTCCAAATATTAATTATTATTTTAAAGAAACTTTAGAATCTCTTTTATCAGGAAGAGTAATATTTATTGTAAAATGGAGTACACGTTCCCAGAAAGAGATGAAATGAAGTGCATCCCCGAATATGACGGATCGGTGGACGAACTAGATGCGTTCATTTACCATATTGAACATTTTGCCCTAGAAATACCAGAAGGAGTATCAGATGCTTCACTGGTTTATATTGTTCTATTGAAATTAAAAGGCAGAGCTGCTGCCGCAATACATCGAATCAACGCAAACGCTTGGCCACAGGTTAAGCAGAATTTATTAAAGGAATTTGGAGAAAATATATCTATAGGAGCGGTAATTATTCAGGTAGAAACGTTGAGAGTGTATGAGACCTTCCCTGAATACAAAAGAAGAGTAATTAAAATTAAGAGACAAATCGACTCATACGAAAACAAAAGTGGGAAGTCTTGTATGATAGTCAGTCTCCGGTTACATTGCATAGCAGGGCTGCACGACAGCTTATTGAAAGAAGCCGCCGGAGGTAGAGAAATGCTGAATTTAGAGGAGCTGCTGAATAACTTAATTATGAACAGGAGATCAAACATATCTCTGATATTGAAAAGCGATGGCGTGGCTTAGAATTGCTCGAAAAACATATCTACTCTCAATAAGCCTAGCTTTACTAATGAAAACTCGAGGTCTACTTAAACCGAAAACGTATGCTGATTCAGAAAACTGCATATTCTTTGGTGATTTTAATGTTTCGAATCACAAAACTATTACAAAAAACGTTAAACTCAAACAAATTCTTCAAAAACTCGTAACTTTCCAAAAAAATTCAAGAGACAGAAATTTTGTTTCTTCTACGAAGTTACATAAAATTTTCCAATCTAAAACTTTGTCGAAAACTGCAGAGCTCAAGCGTGTAAGAATAAAAAGTTGGTGCCGAAGCGCCATCTCTGCGGCCAAATCGCAAACTAAACTGAGCGTCAAGTTGAAGTTCTTATTACACTGAGAAACTTTGCTGAAGACTGCACATAGGTTGGATAGAGTATCAAAGTACTGGACCGTGTATTTCATGCAATACATACATAGCAATTGTATTTTTATATGAAACCTATGGTTATATTTAAACTGAAATATCACAAAAACACCAAAAAACACTTTTTCAAAATTTCAGAAAATGAAGATTTTTTGATGAACAAGATCTACTTCACAAAATTATGTATTTTTTTCAAATTTTGTGTAATATTTTCACTTACGTACATCAAACTTCTGTACTCGGACGAAAACGACGTATTTATTCAATTCCTTTCGAGAAAAAAATTGTAAAAAATTAATTCGGGTGAACTCATAAAATTATCACAATAAAACGTGAAATTCAGACAAAATTTATAAAAACTCGTACATCTCTGAAACTTGAAAAGTTAGAAATTTTGTATGTTCTGTAAAGTTTCATGGAATTTAGAGATCTACAACTTTGTCGAATAACGCAAAGCTCTAGCGTGTAAGAGAAAGAAGTTGGCATCGCAACGCCACCTTTGCGGCTAAATTCGGAACTAATTCAAACATCCAAAATGAAACATCCAAAATGAATGACTATACCAAGAAACTTTGTAGAAGACTGGAAACCGATTGGTCAAACCCTGAGAGCGCTATTAATTTCGTTCCGCTAGATTCCATTTCTGGCCCAATGTGCATTGTATCAGAAGCAGAAATATTTTCTCAATCAACCACACGGGTACGGAGTTATAGAAAAAGGTGGTTCAAAAGAGATAAGCATATCAGTCGCAGGACTAGAAATTATGAAAGATATAGCGGGAATCGGCCCAGTTACAACAATCACGACGCTCCTAGGAATTGGCGTAATCAGGAGAACTATGCCAGAAACAGGCAGCACAATTATTATGGTCAGAGTGGATCAGTGAACAGACGGTCCGATCACTCGTGCGACCGCAGACACCGAAATATTTTGAGTATAAGACATACTGGAAATTACCCAAAACAAGGTATAAAAGATCCGTTTGCACAAGAGTATTTCAGCGATGACTTCGCAGAATTGTGTCATGAAGTCGACTGGCGTATGTGCACAGATGAACCCAGCAACATTAAAATATCAGATTGGGAGAACGCATGCAATCACATAAAAGATAACAGCGCTTGTGTGGCTAAGCGCGTCTATTACGATGTCAAAGGATGCTTAATGTTAACGCTGCTGGCAAGGCAGAATGTCCAATTTACGTTAAACTTAATCTTAGATACAGGTGCATGTACGAATATAATTAATGCACGCATTGTATACCTTTTGAATGTACCGGTAAATACACAGAATGTAACTACTTTTGGAGGCATCGGCCGCAACATTGTGCGAACGTTAGGTACAATTACGTTGGATTTAATAGTCGGAGACTTTCTAATCCCGACACAATTTCACATATTAGATAATCTGCCAAGCGACGGAATAATCAGAGCAGAATTTTTAGAGAAGCATACGCTTCAAATTGGGAATAATTTTGATTACATCGTGTTCAAGAAACACGGCAATAAAGGTCGGGACGACTTGAGTCCGTGGAGCATGCCCAAGGAGGAAGTCCTTAGTCGACATGCTTATATGGTAGCCAGAAATAGAGTCATTGTGCAGAACGAGTTGCGAGATACTAGCAACACAGCCCGCAATGAGGCTGACGTAGACAAAAACGAAATAAGTAGGGAGCACCAAACATATCAGAATGAAGAGTCGAAGAACAATTTTCTTGACTCGAAAAATATTATAATGCCCGAGTTAGATCTAGACTCGAGGCTCGACTATGACCTGTTGGAGCACAAGCTGACACCAGAGTCAAAAGGTGTTGCAAGAATTGAAAAACTACGGCAAGTGTTAAATTTGGCCCACTTGCCTGATATGGAATTTAAGACAGTGAAGAATATAGTTGAAAGCTTCGCAGACATTTTCTTTTTCGAAGGCGACAGATTGACTACGACTGACGCCGCCGTACACACTATCGAGACGCCATCGGAAGTCCCGATTAACAAGAGACAATATAGATTTCCCGAAGCTACAAAAAGGCACATTAATAGAGAAATCGATGAAATGAGGGCGCAGGGTATTATAAGACCCAGCACTAGTCTCTGGAATGCACCGGTATTATGTGTACCAAAGAAACCGGATGCTGACGGTAATAAAAGATACAGAATTGTGGTAGATTTCAGGTCGTTAAACGAAGTCACAAAACCGTTTGTATACCCAATACCTCTTATAAATGAGATATTGGATAATGTTGGAGAGGTGAAATACTTCTCTTCAATTGATTTGAAATCGGGTTTCTATCAAGTTCCGATTGATCGCCGAGATGCCGCTAAAACGGCGTTTTCTACACCAAAAGGCCATTTTGAATTTACGCGAATGCCAATGGGGTTGAAGAATAGCCCTTCAACCTTTCAGAAGTTGATGAATACAGTTTTGTTCGAGATCGGGGATGTGAAAGCATTTGTTTACCTCGATGATATTATAGTTTTCGGCGACACCATCGGCGAGCATAATGACAACTTGCGTAAAGTATTACGGGCTCTACGCAAGCATAACTTAAAAATTGAACCAGTGAAATGCCAATTTCTGAAGAGAGAATTAGAATACTTGGGACATGTCGTTAACGAGAACGGCATCAAACCCACTAATGCAAATATTAAGGCCATTCAGAGCCTAAAACCGCCCACTAACGTGAAAGGTATAAGATCATTTTTGGGTACAGTGAATTTTTACGGGAAATTTATCCCCAACATCGCGGAGAAGCGCAAGCCGCTGAATGATTTGTTGAAGAAAGACGTTGAATTTGTGTGGGGAAAAGAATGCCGAGAAGCGTTCGAATTCCTTAGAGACGCGCTGATTACAGAGCCTGTTTTAGTCCGTCCAGATTATAAGGACACTTTTGTTATTACGACAGACGCTAGCAATTATGCTATTGAGGCCGTCCTGTCAAACGAAAAATCCATGCACCGGCCGATCGCATTCGCGAGTCGTGCACTTCTAGGCGCAGAAACAAGATACCATATCATAGAAAAGGAACTACTGGCTATTGTATGGGCCATAGAATATTTCAAACATTACATTTTTGGTCAAAAGTTTATCGTTCACACGGACCACAGACCACTTATAGCGATTTGGAGATTAAAAGAGACATCTCCAACACTGACAAGATTGAGACTAAAGCTGCAGGGTTTGGAATGCAGTATAAGGTATAAACAAGGAAGCGAGAATGTAGTCGCAGATTTTTTGTCACGTTTGTCAGATGGGACATGTCAGGGGCAAGAAAGTGCTCCCCACAGGCAGATAGCAATGATGACGCGCCAGCAGAAACGCCTGCTAGAGCAGCAGAAAAACACTTCAGATGAATTACAGGGCACAATACATGATTTGAGTGCCATAGACATTGCGGACATCGCTGAGGACGAGGATGAGCAACAACTCGTCAATATTTCGTATGATGATTTTTCACAGGCATTATCAGATGACCTGATACCGAGCGAGACGGTGGAAGTCTCGAAGAAAATATTGGATGAGAGGAATATCGAAGCTCGTCTTGTCATTTTAAACAGTCGGACGGCATACAGAGAACTTCAGACGCTGTATCAGCTGTCAAAAGGACTGAAAGAATACGCAGAGGATGGTGTACTCAAATTAAAAGACAAAAAGGTAGGTGGTTTTATATTAGACGGCAGCGGAAATTCACTAATCGACTGCCGGAAATTCTTTTCACTGTTTTTAGAAAGTTTCAATAGGAGTCCCACGGCTGTGAAAGCTGCTGGGGTAATTCATTTTATATCATTTAGAAAAATCAAACAACGGGAGATTTTACAAATGATTCAATTTATAGCGGGTAAGCTAAAGAAACAAATTATATTATGTAATGCTGATAGCGAGCGTACGCTGGTTGCGCTGGATCAGATAGAAACAATTTTGAAAGAATTTCACGATGCACCCTTAGGAGGGCATGTTGGAGCGCGACGAATGCGCCAAAGGATTGGCACACTATTTACGTGGGCCACTATGAAGCGAGATATTGAGAATTATGTGCGGCAGTGTGAGTCCTGCCAGAAGAACAAAATTTGTAAGTCCAATAGGATTTCAATGCAGATTACGACAACTGCTTCGGAACCATTTGATAAACTTTATATGGATATAGTTGTGTTACCCGAATCTGACAGCGGGAACAAATATGGATTAGTCATGCAAGGTGATTTGACTAGATACTTGATCACGGCACCAATGCCGAATCAAGAGAGCTACACAGTAGCTGAAACTTTTGTGGAAAACTATATATGCAAATTTGGGACACCGTTAGAATTAGTTACGGATAATGGTGCAAATTTTGTGAGCGCTTTAATAAAAGATGTGTGCAAGATTCTGAAGATCAAGAAAATTACCACTAGCCCATATCACCCACAGGCTAACTTGGTGGAGAGATCAAATCGTGAGTTAAAAACTTACCTAAGGCAATTTATTGGCGGAAAACCGCACACGTGGGATAAATTACTACCATTTTTTACGTTTGAGTATAATACTTCAGTAAACTCATCAACGGGGTACACCCCTTTCGAATTGTTGTATGGACGTACAGCATGCATTCCCACCTCCATTTACAAGCGGAATGGAGTGGACAATTTGACATATAAAACATGTACACAAGAGATGAAAAATATATTTTTTGAGCTCCATGCAAACGCAAAGGCCAACCTAAAGGATTCAAAAGAAAAGCGCAAGCAAGTTTATGACAGAAAGGCAAATGAATGGCAGCCCATGTATGGCGATTTAGTTTAAGTGAAATCAGTCCCGACAGGACCAGGTCAAAAGCTCCAGAATATGTGGAGAGGACCTTATGAAGTAGTGGAATTCCCAAGCGAAATGACCACAGTAATTAGAAACGGCAATCGTTTAGAAAAAGTTCATAATAACCGGCTTAAACGTTATTATGACTGATTATACGAACTTAAACTATGCTATAAAATTAAATGAAATAAAATAAGTTATAGAAGCAAGCACCTGAAGCTATATGAAAAAGTATACTGAATAAAATGGCGTGAAGAAATATGAATAGTCGCCGAAATTATGGAAAGCCTTTGATGGACAAGTGTCAAAAGGGCGTGACGTTTACTTGGGGAAAGACGTGGTTGAATTTATAGACAAAAAATGACCTATCGTGTGGAAACACGGAAAACAGAAGTAAATAATACACAGGGAACGTTTTTATATAAAATGCGAATTTAGCATGGGATAAATGGACAGAGTACAGATGACCTCGTAAGTGCGAGGCAGACGTAGGAAAAAATGGCCAATGGCCCGATAAAAGACGGACGGGAAATAACAATGAGGGCGATTGTAAGGAGTTAAAAGAATTTAGAACAGCATTTGTTTTCTTTTGTTTTGTAAAATGAAAATGTAAACATGGGAAAAATATATAGTGAATATGAGAACGGGGTTTGATTAATTAAAAATGGCTAATGGCTCAATGAGAGAAGAAAACCGATTGATGAAGTATTGGAGATGACCTAAATAACGAACGACAATAAAACTAGGAGAGACTTTGGACGAGAAGGCTAAACCTTCCAGACGAGGGGACTACTGGCGTTAAAAGATTCCACCTATCTATTGTAAGTTAAGATCGGGCGAGTGGAAACAACGGGAGTGACTACCCGGAACGATTGAGATGAATGCGTATCAGGTGAACGGACAAGGGAGTAGTCAACCCAGTATGAATGGAAGTGCGAAATTTTTCTTTTATATCCAAACCTTCTTATCTTTCAGGAATCTCTAAAGCGGGCGGTCGCACCTTCGGTCGTAAGGGGGAGAGGTATTATGCAGACTACTGCATACTAGGAGAAGTGTAAGTAAATGTAAGTATGGCGGGATAAAAAGAAATTTTGGTGACAATAAAAAAGATACAAAAAATAAAACTACAAAACTTAATGGAAAACAAGGAAGTCAAGAGAGTATCGAGAGTTTTTAGAAGAGTCGATGATAGGAGATATATGAAGACAGAGGTATTAAAATGAATATTTAACCGACGCGACTGTTTACAACGAAGAGATTTATTTATGAAACAGACAGAGAATACCTGACAAAGAAAAGGAAGAGATCTAACCGATGCGGTTTGTTCGATGAGAACATAATGAAACGTAGATAGAGAGATGAAAGAATGTGTGAAACAGTTATATTTTAGTGAAAATGTTGTAAGGAAAATGAAAGATTATATCCAAAAGAAGCAAGAGGATGGAAAGATATGTAACCAAAAGGTAACAAACAAGCAAAACATTTATGATTTTCCATCAAATTGAAAAAAGTTATTCAATGGCCAAAAGACAAGTTAAACTATTAAATATTTCAACATAGAAAGTAAAAGGCCTGTTAAAAATGAATCGGATTGATATGTGTCAACATGACGTTTTATCTGGAAAAACATCATATATCAAAGTAAAAGATGTATAATTTTTCTACATATGATACGAAGAGCGCCAAGCCGTTCAAGGTCGTATTGAAAGGTCTCACCAACGATCAAACCGTTGATGAGATCAAAATTACTTTGACAGAATTACTTGGTATAGCCCCTACCCAAGTAATTCTAATGAAACAAAAATCACGAGGCGATAACGGTCAGAGAACTGGAATTTCCCTTGTTAATTATTTAATTCATTTTAACCGCAATGAGGTTAACAACTTAAATTTTTTTGAAAAAGCACATGCTTTATATAACGTGCGTGTAAAATGGGAATTATATCGAAAGTTTGGCGGAGGTGAAAAGCATATCACCCAATGCCGTGTTTGCCAAAGTTATGGCCATGGTTCAAAGTTTTGTAACATGGACCAAAAATGCCTCATTTGTGGAGACTCTTCTCACAAAAAGGACACATGTCCTGTGAAAGAGAGTAAAAATTTTCGCTGTGCGAATTGTAACGGCAACCATATGTCGAATTTTTATCAATGCCCAGCCCGTTTAGCAGATGTTAAGGCAAGGCAAGGTAAACAAAATTCAAAACAAACTTTAGAACAAAATTCTCCAAGCGTACCAGTGACGCATAGCTTACCTACTCCTTTGCATACCCGTTTAACTTATGCACAGGTTACAGGTAGTTCGAACATTATACCGCCTAGTGTTGGTAGTTCGAAAATGACCGTTAATATGGGTAAGCAAAACACACTAGAAAATAATTGTACACCTATTACCCCAGCTAATGTTGCTGCCAAAAATATTTTTGCTAATGTCAACTGCCTGGGGCCTATCACGGCAGGTAAACTTTCTTTTTTGCAACAGGCAATGTTCGATCTTATGAACGCCATGTTGCAGGCAAAATCAATGTTTGAAACCATTCAAATAGGCACAAATTTTACTATTAAAATTGTTTCTAATTAAAAATTTAGCAATGATTTTAAATAAAACAATTAAAATATTGAATTGGAATGCTCGCTCATTGAAGGCCAATGAGAATGAGCTTTTTAATTTTTTAACAGTAAATAATGTGCATATTGCAATTATTACTGAAACATTTTTGAAACCTAACATAAAATTAAAATATGATCCCAATTACGTGGTTCATAGATATGATAGGATTCAGGGTTCCGGCGGTGGAGTTGCAATTGTTATTCATCGCCGAATCAAACATCGTGCACTTCCCCATCTTGAGACGAAAGTTATTGAAACTTTAGGAATTGAAGTTCAAACTGAACTTGGGATTTTATTTATTGCCGCAGCATATTTACCATTTCAATGCACACGCGGGCACAAAAATTATTTTAAAGGTGATTTACAAAAACTCACCAGAAATCGTTGGGAATTTTTTATAATCGGCGATTTTAACGCTAAACATCGTTCATGGAATAATTCTCAAAGTAATTCCAATGGCAAAATTTTATCCAATGATTGTTCTTCAAGATACTATTCTATTTTGTCTCCGAATAGTCCTACATGCTTTTCTTCTGTAAGAAACCCTTCAGCAATTGATTTGGTGCTTACAGATCAAAGTCATGTATGTAGTGATTTGATCACACATGCTGATTTTGATTCTGACCATCTTCCAATAACTTTTTCTTTATCACATGAATCAGTTTTAAACCCTATGAGCTCTGTTTTTTAATTAAAACAAGGCTAATTGGGAAAGATACAAGACTCATATTGAGAGAAATTTCAATAATGAGCTTGATTTGCAAAACGAAGTGAATATTGATTCCGATTTGGAAGCATTAAAATGTGCAATTGTTGATGCCAGGAATTATTCTGTTCCAAAGGCTCAAATGAAATTTGATTCACCAATAATTGACGAAAATTTTCAACTTCTAATTCGTTTGAAAAATGTCCGCAGACGTCAATATCAACGTTCTCGTGACCCTGTTTTTAAAACTATTTATAAAGATTTACAGAAAGAGATTAAACATAGATTTACTCTTCTGAGAAATCAAAATTTTGAAACTAAAGTTGAAAAATTGAAACCATATTCAAAACCTTTTTGGAAGCTGTCGAAGATTCTTAAGAAACCTTCAAAGCGTATTCCAGTTTTAAAAGATGGTGAACGTTTTCTTGTATCCAATGAACAAAAGGCTCAAAGACTTGCTCAGCAGTTTGAGAGTGTTCAGAACTCAAATTTGAATTTTGTGAGTCCAATTGAAAATGAAGTCACACGTCAATTTGATTTGATTTCTTCCCAGAATTTTTTACCTGCAGAAATAATTGAAACTAACTTGAATGAGATTAAATCAATTATTAAAAATTTCAAAAATATGAAAACACCTGGTGACGATGGAATCTTTAATATACTAATCAAACATCTCCCTGAGAGCACAATGGGTTTTTTAGTGAAAATTTTCAATTGCTGCTTCAAAATTGCATATTTTCCCATATTATGGAAAAATGCAAAAATTACTCCAATTTTAAAACCGGATAAGAACCCAGCTGAAGTTTCAAGTTATCGACCAATCAGTTTGCTTTCTTCAATAAGTAAACTGTTTGAGAGAATTATTCTCAACAGAATGATGTCACACATCAACGAAAATTCAATTTTTGCAAATGAACAGTTTGGATTTCGCCATGGGCATTCCACAACTCATCAATTGCTCAGAGTTACTAATATGATACGAGCTAACAAATCTGAAGGTTATTCCACTGGAGCTGCTCTTTTAGACATAGAAAAAGCATTCGACAGTGTTTGGCATAAAGGTTTGATTGCGAAATTGCAAACTTTTAACTTTCCAATTTTCCTAGTCAAAATTTTAAAAAATTATCTTACTGATCGAACTCTGCAGGTTGTCTATCAGAATTCAAAATCTGATAGATTTCCTGTCAGAGCAGGTGTACCTCAAGGTTCAGTCTTGGGTCCAGTCCTGTACAACATATTCACTTCAGATCTTCCTGATTTGCCTCCAGGATGCACAAAGTCATTGTTCTGCGATGACACAAGCATTTCCGTAAAAGGAAAAAGTCTTCGTGTCATATGCAGTCGATTGCAGAAAAGTTTAGATATTTTTTCTTCCTACTTGCAAAAGTGGAAAATCTCTCCCAATGCTTCTAAAACTCAAATGATAATTTTTCCGTATAAGCCTTGGGTTTCTTTCCTCAAGCCAAACAATAATCACGTTGTCAAGATGAATGGGGTTGTTTAAGTTGGTCCGACAAGGTTAAGTACTTGGGACTAATTTATGATAAAAAACTTATTTTCAAAGAGCACATTGAGAGTATACAAGCCAAGTGCATCAAATATACAAGATGTTTATATCCTTTCATTAACAGGAATTCTAAACTTTGTTCAAAGAACAAACTTTTGATTTACAAACAAATTTTTAGACCAGCGATGCTTTATGCTGTACCGATCTGGTCAAGTTGCTGTTCAACAAGAAAGAAAACGCTCCAAAGGATTCGGAATAAAATTCTGAAAATGATTTTGAAGCGTCCTCCTTGGTTTGGTACACTCGAATTACATAGACTTACTGGTGTTGAACCATTAGAAGCTATGTCAAACAATTTTCGACAAAAATCGTTGCAATCCTCAATTGCTACGATAAGCTCTCTTTATAGCCAATAAGTTAGCAATTAAGTATTAAGTTAGTTGTAAGTTTACTTCCCCTTTTCTGACAAGTAGGTTTAAATCCCTACGAATGATAAGTCCTAATTGCGAAAGCAAACAAATCCTAACAATTAAAATTACAAATTTCTAACAGTGTTGAGAAGTCACCATTTGTGATTGGACACACATACTTATTATTTACTAATATTTATCATAAATACTTAAGCTACTAACAAATCCCCCCTTAAAAAAATATCATATCAAAGTAAAAAGTGAAACGAAATTTTAAATATTATTTTTTGTAAAATCAGATAAACAAAATATACACACAAAAATATTGTACACATTCAGTAGGGGAACATGGTAACCTTATTGTCAAAAATCGAGAAAATTACGGGCATAGAATGTAAGTAGAAGCATAGAACAGAAAATAAAATGTAAGAGGCCCGTACGCGAGTGAAAAGTAATTTTAGACAGCAAGTGGAAAGGAAGTAACAAACAAAAAAAAAGAATTGATGAATTATTAGCAAAAAAAATAAATGCACCACTTGCTTAGCAGGGTTAGCACGTAACATAAAAAAAAGACACCAAGCAGCCAAACGACGAGATTTAGGTTTAGCTCAGACTAATCGAGACAGCATCAGTTACGCATTAGAAAACTTCCTAGGAAAACTTCATGGGGAGATTGCCAATCGAAGTAAAATCATCAATGGAAATCAAGGGGACAATATCCTGGCCGACCCCAATTGAATTGCAAAATTCAGGTTTGCATTACACATCAAACAAACGGACAGAACAAGTGGAAACATTGCGAGCAAAACAATGCAAGGTACAGCACCCCGAGACAAAAGTAGGTCAGGCCAACGAAATCAGCTGACACCCTACTGCTCCAAAGAGTTGACCGGCTAAATTTTGAATTTACGCCAAGTGAGGATTACCTAAAGTTACTAAACCTCGTAATAATATAGCAGGGGCAACCCAACGTAAAATAGCATCAACCAGACACCGTTTGCGAGTGCGCAAGTAGGAAAGCAAACGCGGCAAACGCAGGGCGGAACCCCCGCCAAAGAAGGAATTCACACAAACACAAACTCGAACGCGGCGGACCGGGCGAGCCTCCACTATGACGGCGCGCACGGCGCTTCGGGTATTCAACCGACTACACAGATGACGATATCACCAGGCGACGAATACCTCCACCGCCGGACACCCCGCCCCCCAGGTCTAAATACGGCAACCAAGCAGCAAGCACCGATACGCAGCACCAGCACGCAGCCGATATGAAAATTTTATTATGAAGAATTGTGACGAGAGATAATGTTAATTCATGTAAATTCGAACTCCACTCATATATGTATGTAAAAGTAGCCAACCCGCGATACTTACCGGTAGAGCTCGACGCTTCACGGGAGCTCTATCATCGGAGGCGGGGCAGATGTACCGGCCCCACGCGTCCCGTAGATGCCTACAGGGTTCCGTCACATTGTCGACATACTTAGAACCCCGAAAAGAGGCCGGTTTCCTACCGCATTCTTTTCAACGTTGGCACAGCCTTCAGCTGTGCGCGAAAGTTGGTCAGAGCTTGCTTACTGTTGAAGCCAAGTCTTCCGCTTGACTTGGGTGACGAAAACCGACGCCCGTAAGCAAATTATAATAAAACAAACCAAAGTCCGAGGTTGGTTACTTGATGGGTCGGTAACTCATCGACGCGCGAGAAGTGAGTTACCGAAAATTGTTTGTAAACAAGGTAGAGTGATAAGCGCACGGCGCACCACTCTCAGTAGAATTTAGATTAAGTGTTCTAAAATAAAGACAGGCCGAGAAAAGGCCATTAGGGTAATAAGGATAGGTAGTGATTTCGCGAGGGGAAATTGTCTCTCGCGAAATACACTCTAGGGTTAGCTGTAAGTTCTCATGTAAGCCACAAATCAATCGTTAAGTATAAGAGATTCCGCACGGTCGTGTGACCGTGCGTACAGGAATTCGTGGTTCGGTGTAGATTTCTTCGCACAAAATATCACAATTCCTGGTAGGGTAACCCGGGGTTACCCTACACATGATTGTTTACATTCGCAGCATTTACTAATACTACAAAAATACACTCTACTCCTCACCTCTTTTTTATTCTCATTGAGAATTGGCCACCATAAGGCGCAACGGGACATTCACGAAACAAGCTGCCAAGTATCACGGCATCCCGCGACAAACGTTGGCCCATCAGTTGTACTTCTACACAGTTTCAAGATGTGTTCTATAAGAGTGCTCATTATACCCCGTGGGTGCTCATTATGCCCCAGTGGGGTGCTCATTGTGCCCCACACATCGACTGATTGCGAGTTTTTGATGCATGAATCTAATTTGTGTTTTTCACCATTATACGATAAACTTTTCAATTTGTGGATAGTGTACCTTTAATTATAGATAGTTAATTCAAGTTTTGCACTGAAGGCAGCTTAAAATTTTTGTCGTTTTCCATGCTTAAATCAGCAACCAAGTTAGGGTGCTCATTATGCCCCTATTCCCCCTAGATACTTTACAGAGCTAGTTTCACCTTATATTTTATATACATCATAAGTAAATGATTCGTCATCTTTTGAAAACAGCTTCGTTTGTATCTTATTTTCTGAACTCGGAACAAAAGAGTAATACTTTTGTTTGGCAGCTATTATTATAGATTTTTTGAAAATATTCTGTTACTCTATTCTGTTACTCCTTGTTCATATTCTTCATATGATACCCAACTAAATGACATTTTTGATGAATTTTAATTACTTTTCTGATAAGACCAATCATACAATTCTTTTGCGCTTGTAATGGGATGTTCATGTTATTTAGCTTAACTTGCATTTCCTGCCATTCGTTTTAATATGCCACCAATTGCATCGCATGGGCCTTTAACATGAGAAGTCGCAAAAAAATGCCACTCTGCATCGACGTAATATTTTGTTTTGAACTTGCAGAGACTTGCAAAGTTTTTTCTATTTTTATATTGTGAGGCAGCTCCATCAGACATTGATATCGCTTTTTTCAACTCTATTGTTGTTTTAAAAAAAACTCATTAATTTGGCAATGAACACCTGAACCGCAACAGTATCATGATGGAGTACTTCCGATATTATGATGAAGCTGATATTTTTAAGTGTTCCAGATTCTGAATAGTAAACAACGAAGGCTTGAATGGTGGCTTGACTATCATTCCAATCAGAGCTGCGAAAAGTCAATATCATACTACTGACATTACGCCAAAATGATGCAACACCAGAATCAGCCAACTACGATGCATGGTTCATTACAAAAAAGTTTGCGATGTTTCGATGATTCTGTTAGCGTCAACTCTCACTCTCATTTTTTCTTGCTATCTTTCTCCATCATTCGGGTATGGCTGTACTGAGATTGAACCAGCAGAAATATCAAGTTCATTTTGACAGCATGATGTTATTAGGATAGCAAACATAAAATCAATGATTTTTCTTCAATTGATATGTATGATATTGATATATGGTCGGCGTGCGATCAGACTGAACTAAGCGCCGTTTTCTCAGATTGAGTTATTGACACCCAGTGGATATGAGTAGTAATAATCTATCTATTATGAAGTAACGAAATCGTTTGAGCATTTGATAACGATATTGTACCAAAAATGCTCTGTAGCAGCTTGCCTACACAGCAATCGCGGCGGTAAATGTCTTTCGACGCTTGGTTCGGTTTGGCTGCACGCCGACTAAAAGCATCGTCAATAAACAACTATTAAGGCTCGAATACACACACGGCGTATAAGGCGTAAACGCGCCTTCCGTTGGGACGCCTTTCAACCAGAACCTTCTAGCTTTGTCTTCTAGTGAAGAAGGTAGTCGTTCGCCGCCTTCAGCTGCGTACTTGACTGCCTTCCGTGTAGACGCATCGTGCCTTCCACGCGGTCTTGTGTCGCCTTCTTTTGGCGAAGGCGCTGGCACGCCGTGTTGTATCATTTTCCGCCTGCTGGTAATTATAGAAGTGTGTTGCCTTATTTTTTCTTCCAACAAACATGAATTAGGTGGCATGACGACAAGAAGGTTAGCGCACGCCGAAGTTCGAGACGGCGTGATTGCTCCTTCCGTGTAGACGAGTGGAAGGTGGCAGATGCTAGAAGGCACATTAAAAGGTTTTAAGAAGGTACTGACAATTTTCGTCAGGAAGGCGTTGTCACGCCGTGTGTGTATTCGGGCCTTTACTTCGTTTTGTAACTGAGCGTATTTAAGTTTGGTACATTTTGAATCTGTATGATCATTCATTTTTATTCTCAGTAGAGAATATGCTTTTTAACACCAATTGTAATAAACACAACACCAATTGTAATAAACAAATTTATTATTTTTTTTTCAAATGATCTCATATCTGAAAAATAATATTCCATTTTTAGTTACTTTTTGAGTTTATGAATTTGACTCTTGAATATCGTGCTGGTTGTAGCTTAAACCAAAAACAGTGTTAGTTCGCGGCAAAAAATGAATCGCGGGTGGCAAAACAGAAAACTTTTAACTATGTATGGGTATGTATATTTATATACAGATCCTGTTAAATTTTGGCACGGTTCAACTTTGAAACTGTTCAATTTCAATTTCAGTCATGTTTGGTTTTGTAACAAAATCTAGTTAAACAAATATTAAATTAAAATCAATCATCCAAATTAATCTCATTTCAATGATCTTACCAATGGCAGAACAAACGCTAGCGTAGTAATCCCAATACAGCAAAGGAAATCAAATTTAAAAAATCCTGATAGCAACAAACTTCAAGCTGGCACTGAAATAATCACGCTACTGAACCGATTTTTGATGTTCCAAAAATCACCTAGATTTGCATCGCAGTGATATTTCCGAGTAAACTCTGTACATTCACGACGGTTGACAATGGAAACCCGAAAATGGCAACAAAAGAGACAAGATATTGATTCACTTGTCGGATCTCCACGCTTACTGTGATGGTTACTGGCTGTTCATTAGAGAAAAAAAAGAGTGCGATATTTTCTTTCTCGTCATAGTCAACATTTTGCTTGGATTAATCGCAGCTCTGATTCCAATAACTACACGAATCACAAATTGATAAAGACGTATTAAAATGTGCTCGACTGTTCAATATTTTTAATTTTGCAATAACGTTTTTTTTTGTAATTTGCGTAAGCTTGATGAGCACCGATGATCAGGAAAGGGTTTACAGCATTTGGGCTTGGTGTATTCCATTTTCACTTTATTCATCTTCACAAAATGCAAACTGTTACTAACACATCTGGAGAAGTGCAATCGTATTTGTAACCGAAAACAGATATTATAGGTAACCCAGTAGTTATTGGTTGCGTACTTTACAAACAGTTATAATTAGTAAACAAGTAGGTAGTGTTGCACGATAAACATATTATTTTATAAAACATTTGGCAAGGGGGAACGTGTAGGTAGGATAAGGTACAGCGCTTGAGTTATTTATCCAATCGTTTTGTTGTCAAAGAATGAATTGTATATTTTTGATCAAGCATTCCAATGAACGTATGGTTTTTACTGGAGAACCACGAACAAATTAAGAAATACGTGTATTTTCCTAAATATTATTAATTTTTTAATTTTTTTTTTTAATTTTTTAGCTTAAATTAAAAAGAACTCGAAAACCGATGCCTTTAGAATTTTTACTACTAAGAGCTTTTTGATTCAAAATGACTCTCTGTATCTTTTAAAATCATCAGCAAATAAATCTTTAAAAAATGTTTAAATTTGAATTTTTATTAAAAAAATAATCTACCATAAAAAAATTTTCATTTCTCCATCCTGGACTTTTTTAAAAAAATGCGTATTTACATCAAGTTTCTTTAAAAAAAAAATAAAAAAAAATTCAACTTTTTTTTTTAAATTGAAATTTAATGTTTATTTTTAATTTTTTTTTTGGTAAAAATAATTTTTTTTTGTACAGTGTATATTTTTTTTATGGTGCATTATTAATTTTCCTACAACTCATTCTCAGACAGTTTCTCTATACAACCAACGGTTTCTGGGCTACAATGCTTCGAATAAAACCTATGCCAAAAGGCATACGCTCTTTTAAAATGTAACTCATGGGTGTAAAAAATCTCTCCATCTGTGAAAAATGCTCAGTTTGCTAAGCCAAATACGTGTGCAAAGTTTCATTCAAATAAAAAATGGTCGATATTCGACCATAGGTCATTTGGCGCGATCTTGCTCATATATTGATCAAAACAGGTATAGTTTTGAATAGTCTTTAAATTTCTTTTCTTTCCATAATTTTTGAACCACATATCATATTGTCATGAAGTTTTTTTTTAATAGGGGGATTTGTTAGCAGCTTAAGTACTTATGATAAATATATAAATATTAGTAAATAATGAGTATGTGTGCCCAAACACAAATGGTGACTTCTCAACACTATTAGAAATTTGTAATTTGAATGGTTAGGATTTGTTTGCTTTCGCAATTAGGACTTATCATTCGTAGGGATTTAAACCTACTTGTCAAAAAAGGGGGAATAAACTTACAACTAACTTAATTGCTAACTTATTGGCTATAAAGAGAGCGTATCGTAGCAATTGAGGTTTGCAACGATTTTTGTCGAAAATTGTTAACAATTTTATTTGACATAGCTTCTTATGGTTCAACACCAGTAAGTCTATGTATTTCGAGTGTACCAAACCAACAAGGACGCTTCAAAATCATTTTCAGAATTTTATTCCGAATCCTTTGGAGCGTTTTCTTCCTTGTTAAACAGCAACTTGACCAGATCGGTACAGCATAAAGCATTGCTGATCTAAAAATTTGTTTGTAAATTAAAAGTTTGTTCTTTAAACAAAGTTTAGAATTCCTGTTAATGAGAGGATATAAACATCTCGTAAAGGAACTGCCTTTGTGTTACTGTGTCGCTTTGTAGCTGCCTGCTGTCGAACGATTTGGTGGTGAGTGCAGTGCACTCCAACACGAAGGAGAAAAAGAAAGGAAGGTACGTGCTTCTTGTCTGTCCCATCGGCGCGCTAGGTTTAGCGCGATGGGTGTAGACCCCCCACCTCCCGCACCTCCATCCTCGAATCCACTCGACCCTGTCCCTCCTGCTCCCCCTCCTAATATTTATTCCTCAGCTCCCCCACGTGTCAGATTGTATCCAGATGGATCGACTCTTCCGGTGGCAGTTTACCTCAGGCCTAAAGCGGGGCCGAAATCGAAATCTTTAAACATTCTACAAATTTCGAAAGACCTGACGTCACACTTTAAAGCTGAGACTGAAATTTTAAAAATCAGGCCGAACAAGCTCCGTGTCGTGGTCAATGACCTTAAAGAGGCCAACGATATAGCTTGCTCCGAGCTTTCTACACGGGAATACCGTGTCTATGTACCCGCTAGAGATGTGGAGATCGACGGTGTCGTGACCGATTCGAGTCTGTCCGTCGAGTGTATATTGAAAAGTGCTAGAGGGGGCTTTAAAAACAACACATGTCCCGATGTGAAGGTGCTCGACTGCAAGCAATTGCGGTCGGTATCGATCGTCGGTGACAAAAAAGTTTACACTCCGTCAGACTCGTTTCGAGTTACGTTCGCCGGGTCTGCACTACCAAGCCACATCTCGATCCACCGGGTTCGTCTCCCTGTGAGGCTATACGTTCCCCGCGTCATGAATTGCAAGCAGTTAGGCCATACAGTTGTCTACTGCTGCAATAAGGCACGTTGTGGCAAGTGTGGGGAGACTCATGCGGAAGATTCTTGCAGTGTTAACGCTGAAAAGTGTATTCACTGCGGGGAAAATCTGCATGAGCTCTCGACATGTGCGGTGTACATGCAGCGCAGGGATTAAATAAAACGGTCTCTCAAAGAGCGTTCAAAGTGTTCCTACGCTGACATGCTGAAGAAGACCGTTACCACTTCTCCCGTTACTTCGAAGCCCTTTGATCTGTTGTCCTCTGATGAAACCGATTCTGACAATTCACCAGCGGGAACATCTTATGCCAATCCTGGGGAGTCTAGAAAGAGGAAAAATATTTCCTCTCCTAAACTTCCTCGAAAAGGTCCTAAGATTTCCCAAAGTTAAATGAATGGTACAAACAAACCTGAAAGTGCAGCGGAAAAACCGAAGCAAACCCCTCCTGGGCTTGCAAATTTAAAGTCCCAGAAGGAGTTCCCAGCACTTCCTGGAACATCTAAAACCCCAGTTGTTCCTTTTGCACATCCAGTTGAAAAATCAAATGCTGGACTGGTGAAATATTCTGACATTGTGGACTGGATTTTTGAAACTTTCAATGTACCCGATCCAATAAAAGATTTTCTTACAGCATTCCTCCCAACAGTTAGAACATTTTTGAAGCAGTTGACTGCTCAATGGCCCCTTCTTGCAGCGATCGTATCCTTCGATGCCTAATTCATCTGCTTATGTGAAGGATTCTATCTCTGTCTTACAGTGGAATTGTAGAAGTATTTTACCAAAAATTGATTCGTTTAAAGTTTTGATAAATAAAAACAAATGCGATGCATTTTCCCTTTGTGAAACTTGGCTAACTTCGAATACTGATCTAAACTTCCATGATTTTGATATTATTCGCCTTGATCGAGACACCCCATATGGAGGAGTACTTCTAGGAATTAAGAAGTGCTATTCTTTCTATCGTATTAACCTCCCCTCGATTCCCGGCATCGAAGCTGTCGCATGTCAAATGACAATACAAGGTAAAGAGCTTTGTATTGCCTCAATATATATTCCTCCCAGAGCACAGGTTGGGCAACGGCTGCTCTTTGATTTAATAGAACTTCTTCCCTCGCCACGCTTGATTTTGGGAGACTTCAACTCTCATGGTGTGGCTTGGGGTTCCCCTTACAATGATAACCGCTCCTCTTTAATTTATAACCTTTGCGATAACTTCGACATGACTATTCTAAACAACGGTGAAATGACACGTGTCCCGAAACCTCCAGCGCGCCCAAGCGCTTTGGATCTCTCTTTATGTTCGACGTCACTACGGTTGGATTTCACATGGAAGGTAATCCTCGATCTTCACGGTAGCGACCATTTGCCTATTCTTATTTCAATTACCAACGGGTCAACTCGCATGCGGCCAATTGACATTCCGTATGACCTCACACGGAATGTTGATTGGATGTTATACGAGGATATGGTTTCAGAAGCTGTCGAGTCGATTCAATATCATCCATCACTTGAAAAATACAACCTCTTCGCGGGCTTGATTCTCGACGCCGCGTTGCAAGCCCAAACGAAGAAATATTAGCAAAGCAAAGCATTAGCGAAGAAATAATAAGCAAATTAAACCGAATTTGGCATGTGGATGTTTTAAGAGGTAACAAATATGTCCATAATAGTTGAACGTCCCTCCTTTTTCTGGAAAGGAGGGGTTCCATACTAATGAAACACAAATTTCTGTACATCTCGAGAGCTAACCAACTAAATGGAACCAAATTTGGCAGGTGAATGTTTTTAGAGGTAACAAATATGTTCCATAATCGACCTCAGGCAACATTTTGGATTGTAAGATGGCAACTTCCGGTTTCTGGAAAACAGCCAAAAATGGCCAATTTCCACCCAATATAACAATATCCGGATCTAGAAGGATACACAGGAGCTAAAATCGACCACAGATACCATTTCGAATTCTAAGATGGCGACTTCCGTTATTGGGTGTTATTCGATTATTTTCGGCTGTTTCCCAGGAACATGTGCTTCCAAAAGAGGGAGGGGCGTCGAACCATTATGGACATATTTGTTACCTCTAAAAACATTCAAGCAGAATGACGCTCAGAGGCCAGAAATTATCTTAAATACCATTGTGAAATCCAAGATGGCGACTTTCGGTTTGTGAAAATTAGCCTAAAATAACCAAATACCATCCAATATGAGTATCTCTGGAACCAGAATGATGCAATGAGCTAACAATTGACCTCAGGCACCATTTTGAATTGCTTAATGGCAACTTCTAGGAAACAGTCGAAAATGACTAAATAATACTCAATATGGATATTTCCGTATGAATATATTCAGAATCAAGAAGCCAAAAGTCGAGGATGTTGTTATTTCGATATAACCAATCATTTCAAACGATTTGTTATTTGACTTTGATCATATCCTATGGCCGATTGGTCTTGCATTTGCAGACTTTAAACACATCGCAAGTAATCAATGAATTTGGAAAGTTCAAATAGTACGATACCACATTCAAATTATGTTGAGGTCACATATATCGATCAAAGCAGGTATAGTTTCAAATAGTCTTTGAATTTCTTTTCCCATAACTTTTGAGCCATATATCAAATTGTTATGAAGTTTGTTATTTGTAAGTTTGAGAGATGACTCGTTCGTATGACACTAGTTATGTTCAAATAAGTCATGTAATCTTTGAGATAATAGACTTTCGTTGTTTTATTAACAATTTAATACATAACGGTTGTTTAAGTTCGATTATAATCAAATGAAATGGGAACGTATAGGGCAGCCAAACTTTCAAACCACGTGTTCAATCATAATTCATCAGTTAAACCTTAACTAGCCCGCTTATCTGATAATAATATTGATCAAATCGGTTGTGTAGTTTCTGAGATAATGAAGTTTCGTAGTTTTCACATTTCGGTACATTACAGACGAAGTTACTCGAGTTGAGTCGAGTGATATATGCCATTCGGCACTTTGAAGCACTTGTGTACTTTCGGTTTTGCAAGTGATTGCTATACCTTTCTAGGAGAAAGGCAAAACAGAGCTCATAGGGTTTAAAACTGATTCATGTGATAAAGAAAAAGTTATTGGAATATGGTTAGAATCAAAGTCAGTTTGTGTGATCAAATCACTACATACATGACTTTGATCTGTTAGCACCAAATCAATTGTTGATGGGTTTCTTACAGAAGAAAAGCATGTAGGACTATTCGGAGACAAGATAGAATAGTACCCTGAAGAACAATCATTGAATAAAATTTTGCCATTGGGATTACTTTGAGAATTATTCCATGATCGCTGTTTAGCGTTAAAATCGCCGATTATGAAAAATTTCGAACGATTTCTGGTGAGTTTTTGTAAATCACCTTTGAAATAATTTTTGTGCTCGCATGTGCATTGGAATGGTAGATATGCTGCGGCAATAAATAAAATCCCAAGTTCAGTTTGAACTTCAATTCCTAAAGTTTCTATAACTTTCGTCTCAAGATGGGGAAGAGCACGATGTTTGATTCGGCGATGAATAACAATTGCAACTCCACCGCCGGAACCCTGAATCCCATCATATCTATGAACCACGTAATTGAGATCATATTTTAATTTGATGTTAGGTTTCAAAAATGTTTCAGTAATAAATTCAATATGCACATTATTTACTTTTAAAAAATTAAAAAGCTCATTTTCATTGGTCTTCAATGAGCGAGCATTCCAATTTAAAATTTTGATTGATTTATTTAAAATCATTGCTAAATTTTAAATTAGAAACAATTTTAATTGCTTTACGAACTAATTTCATTTTTATCATATGACTTACATTTTAAGTTTAGTAAAGCGGGCAATGTATGCAGTTTGCGAGGATGCGAAAATGAACGGGAACAGAAGGTGTGACTTTTTAGGCTTAGAAAAATTTTTCCCTCGTCCAGACGGGACTCGAACCCGCAATCTCCGTTGTCTCCGGCAAGGTATTTTGGCCAATTAAACTACTGGGAAAGGTATAACTAGTTCTAAACCAAAGTCGAACCACCCTCTACTATTGTGTTCCGTATCTCAGCACGCCAACGATTAACTGCACACACTGCCTGGTGGGAGTTTGTTTTTGTAACTGAGAGAGTGATCTCTTCACGCACACAGTGTATAACGACATATTATATCTACAGTGGCGCAAGCGATGAGACACGTCAGTTGCTGGCTAGACTCCAAACGCGTATCACGGAAGAGCTCCGTTGGCTGAATTTACTTTACGAACTAATTTCATTTTTGTCATATGACTTACATTTTAAGTTTAGTAAAGCGGGCAATGTATGCAGTTTGCGAGGATGCGAAAATGAACGGGAATAGAAGGTGTGACTTTTTAGGCTTAGAAAAAATTTTCCCTCGTCCAGACGGGACTCGAACCCGCAATCTCCGTTGTCTCCGGCAAGGTGTTTTGGCCAATTAAACTACTGGAAAAGGTATAACTAGTTCTAAACCAAAGTCGAATCACCCTCTACTATTGTGTTCCCGTATCTCAGCACGCCAACGCTGAACTGCACACACTGCCCGGTGGGAGTTTATTTTTGTAACTGAGAGAGTGATCTCTTCACGCACACAGTGTATAACGACTTATTATATCTACAGTGGCGCAAGCGATGAGACCATAAGTTGCTGGCTAGACTCCAAACGCGTATCACGGAAGAGCTCCGTTGGCTAAATTTACTTTACGAACTAATTTCATTTTTGTCATATGACATTGTACCTATTTCAATGGCTTCAAACATTGATTTGCCTGCAACATGGCGTTCATAAGATCAAACATTCTTATGACAAACATTGCTTGTTGCAAAAAAGAAAGTTTACCTGCCGTAATAGGTCCCAGGCAGTTGACATTAGAAAAAATATTTTCGGTAGTAATATTAGCTGGTGCAATAGGTATACATTTATTTTCCACCGTGCTTTGCTGATCTCCCATATTAACGGTCATTTTCGAACTACCAACATTAGGCCGTTTAATGTTCGAACTACCTGTAACCTGTGCATATGTTAAACGAGTATGCAAAGGAGTAGAAGTAGTGGGTGGTACTGGTACGCTTGGAGAATTTTGTTTACCTTGCCTTGCCTTAACAATTACTAAACGGGCTGGGCACTGATAAAAATTCGACATATGGTTGCCGTTACAATTCGCACAGCAAAAATTTTTACTCTCTTTCACAGGACATGTGTGTTTTTGTGAGAAGAGTCTCCACAAATGAGGCATTTTTGGAACATGTTACAGAACTTTGAACCATGGCCATAACGTTGGCAAATACGGCATTGGGTGATATGCTTTTCACCTCCGCCAAACTTTCCATAAATTTCCCACTCTACACGCACGTTATGTAAAGCATGTGCTTTTTCAAAAAAAAAAATAAGTTGTTAACCTCACGGCGGTTAAAATGAATTAAATAATTAACAAGGGAAATTCCAGTTCGCTGACTGTTTTCGCTACGTGATTTTTGTTTCATTAGAATTACTTGGGTAGGGGCTGTTAAAGTAAGTTTGATCTCATTAACGGTTTGATCGTTGGTGAGACCTTTCAATACGATCTTGAACGGCTTGGTGCTCTTAGTGTCATATGTAAAAAAAAATACATCTTTCCAGTTAAATACTGAATAAGACGATTCCAATCTTTCAATGTTTGGGCCAGTAAGCGGCATTCGCCTCTTCGGCCAATTTATTAAGTAACTTTGACGTCGGAGAGAAACGTAGAAAGTTCTCTTTTAAAAATATTAAATTCAGAAGCAATAGTTACCATAATAGGAGGAACTTTCTCCTTTTTTACAGAAATTTCACTTTGAATAGTTTTACTTTCGAACATTTTAATTTCGTCGGCTTCTTGCTCAGGCAGAATATATTATAAATTTTCACTGCATAAGCTAGTGTCAGAAAGAGATGCCTCTCTTTTCCTCCCCGTAGCGATGCGTGGTTTCTTTTTTCGTCTTGCTGTGACGTCACACCCGCGCAGAAAATACCTTATGTTCCGTCACGCAGAATACGGTGCATTTTAGCCTAGTCCGAAAGACAGTAAGCCTTCCGTTGAAAGAAATGAAAAACAGGTAGAGTGTAGAACCGGGACACGGCCGCCTATCGTTGTCCCCTAAAACAAAATCATTTGTAAGGAAAGCAGGAAAGATCTTGAAGAAAGACCGCGAACGGTTCTGCTATGCAAGCGTTGGCGATAGCACTTTGCCTTCCGCGATGAATAGTGACCAAAGCCACCGAGGCATTGAATAGACAAAAATAAAGAATTCGACAAACGGTAGCGTCGCTCAGCGTCGCCCATGCTCATGCGCGGGTTCTTTGCGCTCACGCTAGCGCACGTGTTTGGAAACACATGTTATGGCGCTCTCAATCAGAACGCCAAAAATGTACTAAATGTTAAGCACAAGAAAGAGACAGGCCAAAAAATGCCGTAGGCCAGTATAGAACAGCTAGGTATGTGGTGACCGGATCGAAGGGGAAAAGCCTTTCGCTCTGAGTTATCTGCAGGGTATATTTAAGCAGTGATGTGTTTTAATTCCGCGCCGACTGCGCGTACAGGGATACCTAGAAGAAGAAGTCAAAGTAAAAAGTTAAGAAAAAAGTTAAGAAAAAAAAAGTAGAACCCATAGTTAGGAGAGTTTACAGAACTTATAAACCGCCGTAGTGTCACGTGACCCCTTCGAAAGGATCACAGAGGTGTGAAAAAAATTAATAAGAAGAAAGAACCCGCAATTCGCGATTTAATATTAGCGAAACAGCTGTGAAGTGAATGAGATCGTACGTTAGAAGACACTTTTAAAGTTGTGCAATTCAAAAAAGAACACAAGGAAAAAATATAAACACAGGCAGTAAGTGTCTTATTAATAATCAAATTGGAACAATCGGCCAGACAACTGTGAATTACCGAAGTTACATAGTGAGAATTAAAGGTGAGATGTCAACGATGATGACCAGATTTGTTTCAAGGATACTCGGGTGAGTGAGTCTTTTCCTTTTTTTTACGGTGCGGCATATTGCAAGAGCTGAATAGAGTTGTTTTTTTTAAAAAGCGGGTGTAATTTCCCCCAGAAGCACATAGTAAGAAAAAAATTAAAGTTTAAATAATTTCGCACATAGTTAGTAAAAATAATCAGGGTAAGTTAGAAGCACCTGAAATTTTAACAGGAGAATTTTTTTTTCTACGAGACATGCAATATTCAAATTGAATGGCTGTCCAATGAACACGTAATATATCGTTCAACGAAGGAGAATTTATGAATTAATTCAGTCAAGTATAGGCCATTAAGGAGCTAGTGACGATAGAAGAGAACGACGGGAAGACACACATTAAGAAGCATAAGTGACCTCCGACACTACATTAGGTGAAATACATCGTGTCAGATTATTCCCATAATTAAAACGAGGTTCGTCATTGGTTCATAATTATTTTGATTTACTAGGCCAGTTTGTATAACAATCAATTCACGCCACTGCTGCGCGGGTGATTTTATTTTTTTCAAACAGCAATCAATGAAGCTCTCGGCACGACAAAGTGTACGCTAGCGATTCTCGTTCACTTGCCCAACAATTGAAGCGGCAAACCGGGGGGCAAACTAACTGAGTGAGAGAGACACGCGCTAGTAGCAGTATTCAACTACGCGAGGATCTTGTTTTGTTTTCCTCTCTTTAGCACATAAAGTTGCAGCGCTCACCAAGTCGGGGGGCACTTACGGGTATCAACAGTACTCAACGACGTTTGTTGGTCAAGCCTGCTGTTCCAAAGTCAAGGTGACATAGGTGGAGTAACAAAAAAGTTAAATATACACAACAAAGGCCAAGGTCGTATTTTATAAGCATCTATTTTAATGGCCGATGGTAGAACGTTTTGCTACCATAAGCAAGGAAAACCCGGTGGCTCACCAGTAACGGTGAAATGCTAAAAGGGTAAGAATATGGATACATCAATAATCGCAACGCGCGCAGCGATGATGAAAAATCCGATGTCTAATGTTGAAAGTTTACGTTAGAATATCATTTCATGAATGAGGAATGGCACTTTACGCCATCTAATGTAAACATTTACAATCTTTGATTAGTTTAATTACACTAAATAAAAATGATTTTTTTTATAATCATTTTATTATTATGAAAACCTAAAATTATTTATTTAATTGATAAAGATAAACGTTGAAGCTTTGACACCAAATGGTTCGAACCTTGTTTTCCAGATATCGAGCATTTTGCTCGGGAGATACCAAAAGGAGTATCACACGCTCCGTTGGTTTATATTATTCTATTAAAACTAAAAGGCAGAGCTGCTACCGCAATACATAGAATTAACGCAAACGCTTGGCCACAGGTTAAGCAGAATTTACTAAAAGAATTTGGGGATAATATACGCATCGAGGCAGTTATAAGTCAAGTAGATACATTGAAACAGGAGGCGAATGATACCTTTCCTGATTATAAAAAGAGGATATTGAAAATTAAGGAGCAAATCGACTCCTACGAAATTAACTATACGAAGTCATGCATGATAGTTAGTCTCGATTACATTTTATGGCGGGTTTGTGTGACACCGCATTGAAAGAAGCTGCTCAAGGTAAACGAACATTGAAGTTAGAAGAGCTGTTAGATGACTTAGAGGATTACTACCATGAGCGTAATCATATCTCGGAAATAGAAAATAGAATACAGGGCCTAGAATCATATCGAGCATTTTGCTCGGGAGATACCAAAAGGAGTATCACGCGCTCCACTGGTTTATATTATCTATTAAAACTAAAAGGCAGAGCTGCTACCGCAATACATAGAATTAACGCAAACGCTTGGCCACAGGTTAAGCAGAATTTACTAAAGGAATTTGGGGATAATAAACGCATCGAGGCAGTTATAAGTCAAGTAGATACATTGAAACAGGAGGCGAATGATACCTTTCCTGATTATAAAAAGAGGATATTGAAAATTAAGGAGCAAATCGACTCCTACGAAATTAACTGTACGAATTCATGCATGATAGTTTGTCTTCGATTACATTTTATGGCGGGTTTGTGTGATACCGCATTGAAAGAAGCTGCTCAAGGTAAACGAACATTGAAGTTAGAAGAGCTGCTAGATGACTTAGAGGATTACTACCATGAGCGTAATCATATCTCGGAAATAGAAAATAGAATACAGGGCCTAGAATGGGTCGAAAAACAGCGCAATGCGCTTAGACAATATGACAGTAACAGAAATATTTTCACAATAAATTACACAGACGCTGATTATAGCAACAGTCGTCTTGGAATAAATGAATATTATAAAAATAGGTATAGAATAATTTACAGGCAGAACAATTATAACAATATATGTGGATCTAGCGACGGTAATCGATCCAAATACAATTATCGCACAGCGCGTTCATACCGGCGGAGCCAAGGGGACTACGCCCATGGTTGGAAATATAATTATTATGGTCAAAATCGACCAACTGATAGGAGGTACAGGAGTTCGTATACCCGGATGCCTCAGAAAATGCTTATGGTAGCCAACATTAATGAAAGAAGTAGTAATTTTCAAAAAGAAGGTATTTCGGATCCTGTTGCACAGGAGTATTTTAACGAGGATTTAGCAGAAATTTGCGAAGATGTTGACCGGCGGAGATGTACCGATGAGCCCAGCAACATAGAAATAGCCGATTGGAGGACCGCATGCAATCACATAAGAGACAACAGTGCTTGTGTGGCTAAGCGCGTCTATTACGATGTCAGAGGGCACTTAATGCTAACCCTACTGGCTAGGCAGAATGTTAAATTTACGTTGAACCTGATCTTAGATACAGGTGCATGTGCGAATATAATTAATGCACGCATTGTAAACCTTTTGAATGTACCGGTAAATACACAGGATGTAACCACTTTTGGAGGAATCGGCCGAAACATTGTGCGAACCTCAGGTACAATTACGTTGGATTTAATAGTCGGAGACTTTTTGATCGCGACGCAATTTCACATATTAGAAAATTTGCCAAGCGTCGGATTAATCGGAGCAGAATTCTTAAAGAAGCATACGCTCTAAATAGGAAATAATTGCGATTATATAGTGTTCAAAAAACACGGAAACAGAAGTCCGGACGAATGGAGTCCGTGGAGTATGCCCAAAGAGTAAGTCCTTAGTCGACATGTTTATGTGGCAGCCAGAAATAGAGTTATGGTGCAGAACGAGTTGCGAGATTCTAGCAACACAGCCCGCAATGAGGCTGACGTAGACAAAAACGAAATAAATGGAGAGCACCAAACATATCGGGATGAAGAGCCGAAGAACAATTTACTTGACTCGAAGAATACTATAATGACCGAGTTAGATCTTAACTCTAGGCTAGATTATGACAAATTAGAACATAAACTAACACCAGAGTCAAAAGGAAATGCAAGAATTGAAAAACTACTGAATTTGGCGCACTTGCCTGATAGAGAATTCAGAACAGTGAAGAATATGGTTGAAAGCTATGCAGATATTTTCTTTTTCGAAGGCGACAGGTTAATCACTACTGACGCCGCCGTACGCACGATAGAAACCTTATCGGAGGTGCCTATCAATAAGCGGCAATATAGATTTCCGGAGGCCACGAAACGGCACACTAATGAGGAAATCGATGAAATGAGGACGCAGGGTATTATAAGACCCAGCACTAGTCCCTGGAATGCACCGGTGTTATGTGTACCAAAGAAACCGGATGCTGACGGTATTAAAAGATACAGATCATTGAACGAAGTTACCAAGCCGTTTGTATACCCAATACCTCTTATAAATGAGATATTAGATAATGTTGGAGGAGCAAAATATTTCTCCTCAATTGATTTAAAATCGGGTTTCTATCAAGTCCCGATCGACCGCTGAGATGCGGCTAAAACGGCGTTTTTCACTCCCAAAGGCTACTTCGAATTTACACGAATGCCGATGGGGTTAAAGAACAGTCCCTCAACATTCCAAAAGCTTATGAATACTGTTCTTTTTGAGATGGGGACGTGAAAGCATTTGTCTACCTCGATGATATTATAGTTTTCGGTGACACTATCACCGACCATAATGATAGCTTGCGAAAAGTATTACAAGCCTTGCGTAAACATAACTTAAAAATAGAACCGTCTAAGTGTCAGTTTTTGAAAAAGGATCTGGAGTATTTGGGTCATGTCGTTAATGAAGAAGGCATAAAACCCACCAATGCAAATATTAAGGCCATTCAGAGCCTTAAGTCACCCACAAACGTGAAAGGTATAAGGTCATTTTTGGGAACAGTTAATTTTTACGGGAAGTTTATCCCCAACATCGCGGAGAAGCGCAAGCCGCTGAATGACTTGTTGAAGAAAGACGCTAAATTTGTGTGGGGAAAAGAATGTCAGGAAGCGTTCGAATTCCTTAGAAACGCGCTGATTACAGAGCCTGTTTTAGTCCGGCCAGATTATCAAGACACTTTTGTTATTACGACAGACGCTAGCAATTATGCTATTGGAGCCGTCCTGTCGAATGAAAAATCCTTGCACCGGCCGATCGCGTTCGCGAGTCGTGCACTTGTAGGTGCAGAGACCCGATATCATATCATAGAAAAGGAACTATTGGCTATTGTATGGGCCATAGAATATTTCAAACATTACATTTTTGGTCAAAAGTTTATCGTTTACACGGACCACAAACTACTTATAGCGATTTGGAGGCTAAAAGAGACATCTCCAACGATGACAAGATTGAGACTAAAGTTGCAGGGTTTGGAATGCAGCATCAGGTACAAACAAGGTAGCAACATAGTCGCAGATTTTCTGTCACGTTTGTCAGATGGGACGCGTCAGGGGCAAGAAAGTTCACCCCACAGGCAGAAGCCTGCTAGAGCAGCAGAAGAACGCTTCAGATTAATTGAACGGCACAATACAAGATTTGAGTGCCATAGACATTGCGGACATCGCTGAGGACGAGGATGAACAACAACTCGTCAACATTTCATATGATGACTTTTCACAGGCATTATCAAATGACCTGATACGGTGGAAGCCTCAAAGTGAGACGGTGGAAGTCTCAAAGAGAATATTGGATGAGAGAAATATCGAAACTCGTCTTATCATTTTAAACAGTCGGACAGCATACAGAGAACTTCAGACACTGTATCAGCTGTCACAAGGACTGAAAGAGTACGTCGAGGATGGTGTACAAAAATTTAAAGACAAGAAAGTAGGCGTTTTCATAGTAGACGGCAGCGAAAATTCGTTAATCGATTGCCGGAAATTTTTTTCACAATTTTTGGATAGCTTCAATAAGAGCCCCGCGGCAGTAAATGCAGCCGGGATCATTCACCTAATATCATTCAGAAAAATCAAGCAGCAGGAGGTTCTGCGAATGATTCAGTTCTTAGCGGGTAAGCTAGAAAAACAAATAATACTATATAATGCTAATAGCGAGCGTACAGTAATTGCGCCAGATCAAGTGGCAACAATTTTAAGGGAATTTCACGATGCACCCTTAGGAGGGCACGTAGGAGCGCGACGAATGCGCCAGAAAATTGGCGCACTTTTTACATGGGCTACGATGAAACGGGATATCGAGAACTATAGACCGTTCCGATAATTATAAATACACTTACGATCAACCGTCATTTCAAATAACGTGCAGTATTCAACCAAACGTTGGCTGCGTCCTGTTGTTTTCATCCAAAAGAAACAGATGCTGTCATTTTTTCTAACATTTAGTGCGAAATTTTGAAAATGCGTGGCCTTTCTCCCGAGCAAAGAAAGCGAATTGTGCACAAATGGGGCACCGTGAGTGGTCTTTCTATAAGAAAATTAGCCAGAGAAGAAGGTATAAGTGTCGGAGCAGTTCAAACCGCATTGCGGAAGTGTTGTGAAGAGTGCACATTTACTGATGCCCCAAGACGTGTAGAAAACCCGGGCCTGTTGATCCCACAATGGACAAAAAGGTTAAGGAATACTACAAGCGGCATCCTTCAGTATCAGTACGAGATGTGGCGAGAAAGCTTGGAACCTCGGCGAGTAACGTTATGCGTGCCAAGGAAAGAATGGGTCTGCAGACCCGTCGGAAGCAGAAGCAGCCAAAACGAAATCCAAAACAAGCTGAATCTGTGAAACCGAGAGCTCGGAAGCTTTATGACAAACTTCTGACCAAAACAATGGGGTGTGTTATCATGGATGACGAAACCTACATAAAACTGGACTATAAGACTCTGCCAGGACCGCAATTTTATACATAACCGAAGGGAAAGGATGTCCCTGGACCAGTGAAAGCCATTTACACCGAAAAATTCGGCAAGAAGGTAATGGTTTGGCAGGCCATTTGTGAATGTGGGAAAATATCTCGTCCATTCATTACGAATGACACAATGAATGGTAAAATTTACGTGAAAGAGTGTTTGCAGAAAAGGTTGTTACCCATGGTTAAGCAGCATAACAATCCTCCAATCTTTTGGCCCGATCTTGCTTCCTGCCATTAATCTAAGGATGCACTAGGGTGGTATAAAACAAATAATGTCACATGTGTCCCAAAGGATATGAATCCTCGAAACTGCCCTGAAATTCGCCCTATTGAAACTTTTTGGACTTTGACCAAGGCAAAGCTGAGGAAATATGTCAAACCAGCGGACAATGTTGAAAAATTTAAAATAGATTGGTTTAAAGTGGTAAAAATGGTCGGAGAACATACTGTGCAAAAACTTATGAGTAGTGTTGAGAGAAAAGTTAGAAAGCTCGCGTATCCTACGAAAAATAATCCCAACTTGAATTGAAACTGGAAAGAAAACACTTATTATCTATATTTCAGAATAAAATGACCCAAAAAATCCTGTATTTTTTGTTTTATTCAAGAAAGAAGATGTATTTATAATTTTCGGAACAGTCTATACGTACGGCAGTGTGATTCCTGCCAAAAGAACAAAATTGGAAGATCAAACAAGATACCGATGCAGATCACCACGACCGCATCGGAGCCATTTGAGAAATTATACATGGATATCGTGGTGTTACCCGAGTCCGATATGGGAAACCGTTATGGTCTAGTCATGCAGGATGACTTGACGAGATACCCAATTGTCGCTCCAATGAAGAATCAAGAAAGCCAGACGGTAGCCAAGACCTTCGTAGAAAATTATATTTGTAAATTCGGTGCCCCGTTGGAACTAGTCACAGACAACGGCGCAAATTTTGTGAGCTCACTGATGAAAGAGGTGTGCAAAATTTTAAAGATCAAGAAAATTACTACTAACCCGTATCATCCACAAGCTAGCTTGGTAGAGAGATCAAACCGCGAGTTAAAACATATTTGAGACAATTTATTGGCGGAAAGCCGCACACGTGGGACGAGCTATTACCGTTTTTCACGTTTGAATACAATACATTAGTAAACTCGTCCACAGGATATACGCCGTTCGAATTATTATACGGACGGATAGCTCGAATCCCGACTTTGATCTATAAGCGAAGCGGAGTGGAAAAGATGACATATGACGCATATACACATGAAATGAAGAAAATATTTTACGATTTACATGCAAACGCACAAGCCAACCTGAAGAGGAGTAAAGAGAACCGCAAACAAATTTACGATAGATCATCTAATGATTACAAACCCATGTGGGGTGAACAAGTATTAGTGAAGGCCGTAGCGACTGGTGCGGGCCAAAAGCTCCAGAACATATGGAGGAAACCATATGAAGTAGTGGACATTCTAAGCGAAATGACCACAGTAATTAGAAATGGCAATCGATTAGAAAAAGTTCATAATAACCGGCTTAAGCGTTATTATGACTGATTATTTGAACTTAAACTATGCTTTCAAGGTTAACGGACAGAATATATTTGATGGATATTGGATGGCATAAGTTATAATAGCAAGCACCTAAAGCTGTATGAAAAAGTAAAGAGGAAGTAAAATATAGGCGTGAAGAAATACGAAAAGTCGCCGAAAAAGATGAATGATTTTATTGACGGGAATCAATAGGCAGAACCAAACGGAAGAGAGTATACTGAAGTAAAGGCGTGAAGAAATGGAATAAGTCGCCGAAAAAGATATACAGCCTTTGAGGATATTAGTCAAATGGCATGACACAGTTGGAAAAATTCAAATACGAATGAAGGCGTGAGGGACGAGGAACCCCGCCGATAAAAGTTAAATAAACAAAAAAGTTGGGGAATTCAAATTACTAGAATGATCTGGATGGTTGTAATGGAAAAAAAGAGTTAAAAGAATTTAGAACAGCATTTGTTTTCTTTTGTAAAATGCAAATGGTAACATGGGAAAAAAATTATAGTAAACAAAAGACCTCATGAAAACGAGGTTTGATAGCTATTGGCTTAAAAAGAAAACGAAGAAGAAAATCGATGGATGCTGTATTAACAAAAAATTTTGCGATGGAGATGACTTAAATGACGGACAACAATAGAACTAGGAAAGACATTTGAAAAGAGGGCTGAACATTCCAGACGAAAAGACTACTGACTTTAAGGGATTCCAACTATTCTTTCATTAGTTAAGGTTGTGTGAGTGTATACATCGGGAGTAATTAACCCGGAATGGTTGAGGTGAATGCTGACTGAAAGAGTAAACAAGGTAGTAATTAACCCAGAATGAGTGAGTGTGCGAGATTTTTCTTTTATTTCCTAACCTTCTTATCTTTCAAGAATCACTAGAGCGGGCGGTCGCACCTTCGGACGGAAGGGGGAGAGGAAATATGCAGACTACTGCATACCAGGAGAAGTGTAAGTAATGTGAGTATGACAGTAGCAAGAGACGATTCGAAAATTAAATAATCACAGATTAAGAAAGAGGTTCAAAAGATTAAAGAATAAAGCAGAAGAGAAAGTGACGAGACTTTTTAGTGCAAATAGAAAATGATATGAGGTGTTAAGAAGACGGCAGGTATTAGAAGAACATTGTATATGAAGACAGAAGAAAACGATGAATATTTTAACAACGCGGTTTGTACAATGAAAAGTTGTATTTATGAAACAGACAGAAAATACCTGACCAAGGGAAAAAAAAGATTAAACCGATGCGGTTTGTTCGAAGAAAACATGATGAAACAAAGATAAAGAGATGAAAGCATAATCTATTATGTCGAAGCAGACTCACTTTATGTAAATCGAAAAAGTTTTAAGAAAATGAAAGAAAATATTTGAAGAGAAAGCAGGATGAAGAAGAAAGGTGACCAAAGCGAAGCATTTAAGCTATTTCATAAGATTGGAGAAAGTTATTTGAAGAACATTTGATGAAAAAAAGTTAATAATGGGCCACAAGACAAGTTAAATTGATATTTTAACGCGGAAAGAAAAGCCTAATACAGATAAATGGATTGATACGTGTCGAAATGATTTTTAATGTAAAACAAAAAAAAACATCGAATACCAAAGTTAGAGAATGTATGATAAAAAAAAACTTGGTAAACAATGCACATTTGTTATGTTTGTAAAATTGAATACTAATAGAGATGTACAACTTAGTAGGGGAAGAGAAACCAGATTATGTCATCCGAGAAGAAGAATAATACGGGCTTAGATTGTAAGCAGAAGCGTAGGGCAGATAATTGAATGTAAGAAGCCCGTACGCGAGTGAACAATAATTTTAAACAGCAAGTGGAAAAAGTAACAAAACGAAAAAAAAATTGATCAAATAATGGCAAAAAAATAATGCACTACTTGCTAAGTAGGAGCATCTAAGAATTGACAACGAGACGAGTGATTACATCGGATGCTGAGATGGGAGCATGCCATGATGCCCAGTACAGCGCGAAAAAGGAAAGCAGACGGTTGCGAGGGGAGTTAAACGGCGGGTGTCTATGGTCGAGATGGAGGTAAAGCCAAACGATATTACCAAGAGGAGACGAGCAGCATCCAGTTTTCGACCCCTGAAGAGGCAAGATGTACAACAGATCTCAATCAATGCGGCTCATGGCCGAGGCAGAATCGAGACTTCAGCGCGAAGACGAATACATCAAACTACGCAGCGAAGGGCGTAATAATTTGTTCCAAATATATATTACTCATTGAGAGTTATTGACTTCTACGAATAAGGATTCGGGGTCAAAGCCAAAAAAGCAAAATGACGCTATAAAATTTTGCTCGTGTTTAATCAACTATGTTCTTTCCGCACTACAATTTGAAAGTGTGCGCACATATGTTAGCGGGTAATTGGACACCTCGCGCAGACAGTTAAAGATGATAAACCAAGTGACTGCATTATGCAACAGAGCCAGTGGCAATCGCAAATCATTTCGCCACACGGCGCGTAACAATACTATAAGCCAAACAAAAACACAGCCGATCTATGACTCGGCTAACCCAACATTGAAGTTCAACAACACACTCTGAACAATCGGAAAACAACCAGCTGAACTGCAGCCTTAATTAAAATGCAATGGTAATCATTGAACTATTGTTAATAACCCAACGAAGCCTTAGAGATGAGTTTGCACCACAACCAACCGATGAAAACCTCTACTGCCAGGCGCACCCTCCCGTTTCAAACCCCCTGTAACCCGTAGCTTGAATACGACAGCCAAGCAGCGGATATCTACAAGGCGCAGCGCACCAGGCGAGTGAACATTTGTCAATTTGTTATGAAGAAAATCCATGTCTGAAAACGTTAATTTATGTAGAAATAATATGTACCACCATTGTAATTAATTGAATTTTACGTGCAAAGGAAAGAAGGAATATCATGAAAACGAATATGTATATAGTAGCAAAAAACGCGAAAAATAATTGTTATGAAAAACACACCTATCGGCCGTCAGAACGGACCATGTGACCATCATCTCTTCTAGATAATGGCCAACTAGGCGGGGTGGCAGATGTGACGTCACACCCGCGCAGAAAATACCTTATGTTCCGTCACGCAGAATACGATGCATTTTAGCTTAGTCCGAAAGACAGTAAGCCTTCCGTTGAAAGAAATGAAAAACAGGTAGAGTATAGAATCGGGACACGGCCGCCTGCCGTTGTCCCCTAAAACAAGATCATTTGTAAAGAAAGCAGGAAAGATCTTGAAGAAAGACCGCGAACGGTTCTGCTATGCAAGCGTTGGCGATAGCACTTTGCCGCCCGCGATGAATAGTCACCAAAGCCACCGAGGCATTGAATAGACAAAAATAAAGAACTCGATAATCGGTAGCGTCGCTCAGCGTCGCCCATGCTCACGCGCGGGTTCTTTGCGCTCACGCTAGCGCACGTGTTTGGGAACACATGTTATGGCGCTCTCAATCAGAATGCCAAAAATGTACTAAATGTTAAGCACAAGAAAGAGACAGGCCAAGAAATGCCATAGGCCAGTATAGAACAGCTAGGTATGTGGTGACCGGATCGAAGGGGAAAAGCCTTTCGCTCTGAGTTACCTGCAGGGTATATTTAAGCAGTTATGTACAAAAATAAAAGTTAATTATCATCAGCTCTAATCTGGTGTTTTAACTCCGCGCCGACTGCGCGTACAGGGATACCTAGAAGAAGAAGTCCCTGGTAGGTTATACCCTACATTGCCATTTCAGGTGATACGAAAAAAGTTCAAAAATAATATCAAATTGCAAGTATTGAGAATGAAAGAAATAGGTAGTCTTGAGAAAGACTGATGTAAGTTACCTTCCAGGTAATCTTTAAAAGACACACTGACAAAACACAAAGTTTGAAGCTCAAGGCAGTCAAAGACCAGTCCACAAGCAACCGAAAACACGTCTGATCTGTAGGGCAGCTCAAGACGCACTGATTGTCATGAAGTTATTTGTAAGTTTGAGAGATGCCTCGTTCGTATGGCACTAGTTATGTTCAAATAAGTCGTGTAATCTTCGAGATAACAGACTTTCGTTGTTTTAACGTTATGTATTAATAACGGTTGCTTAAGTTCGATTAAAATTAAATGAAATGGAAACGTACAGGGCAGCCAAACTTTGAAACCACGTGTTCAATCATAATTCATCCGTTAACCATTAACTAGCCCGTTCATCTTCTTCTTCTTCTTAAGGTGGATTGTCTAGCTGGTCGCCGTAAGCAAATTACCTCTACACTAGGTCAAGGTTATATGATGTCAAAACTTCCAGGAGCAATTCAGTCTGACGAACTGGTCACTGGCAACCAATAGAGCACATGTGAGCGAATTTACTCTGGACTGAAGGTTTCAACGGCAAGTGTATGTTGTAAATGGAGAACGTACCTGTTGTCAACGGTTCATATCACCTTACTCACCACAGAGTTGACTGTACCCCTGTTGTTCCAAGGCCTCATTGCGTCGATACTAATGCCGAAACTCTTACTTGTGTCACTAGTCGTTGCGTCTGTTGCTCTCATTCATGCCGTATTCTCATGATCGGTCGCACTTTTCGACATATCCCATGCAAGTCCGTTTGCGTTACTGCTTCGCTTGCCTTGGTTCTTTTGGTTGTTCTGGTGATCTATTAAACATTTCGTCTCGCAAAAAAAAAAAATGGAAGTGGTTAACGACAAAGCCGAAAAGTACTGTCTCATACATCCATATTCAGACCACCGACATATACCAGCACCCAATGAAATTCATTCAACCAAAGACAAATAACTGGTAGCGAATTTATCCACTCCACATAAAACGATACTGCGACTCACGACGCAATCATGAGAGAGATGCTAGGCAGTTGTCTACATTCAAAGCTCATGTATTGGTGTGCCAAAACTGACTCAGAATACGCTGCGCAACTATCCATTTTAGGGTGCCAACTGCGCAATAATGGGTCGAATCAAAGCGAAAAAGAATCGTTCTGACAACAACTATAGCGAGTTTTTTATAACACTGGGTCAGTGCAAATCTACCCAAGAATGAAGAAACGGCATCGCGATTTACGACGCAAGTAAGAAAGAGATGTCAGATAATTGTTTATGAACTGAGCACGTGCGGCGGTGGATTGGAACTGACAAATTTACGGTGCACTTTGGGCAGCACGCCAGGGCAATACTGGGTCAAAATCAAGCAAAAGTGAGCTGGGTGGAACAAAGAAATTGCTATTAGATCGCAACTGGGATTGACACTGAGAACAAATAAATTCGCGGTGAGACCGAACAAACTGCGAGTTGTCGTGAATAGCTTGAAGCAAGCAAATGCAATTGCTTGTCACGAGCTTTTCACGAGAGAGTATCGCGTGTACATCCCTGCCAAGGATGTAGAAATCGACGGTGTGGTTACCGAGGGGAATCTCACTGTCGAAGACATTTTGCGTTACGGGGTTGGCTGTTTCAAGAACCCCCTGATGCAAAGTGTAAAGGTACTTGATTGCAAGCAATTGCATTCAGTATCCATCGAAGAAGGGAAGAAGAAATTCTTTCCTTCGGAGTCCTTTCGAGTGACATTTGCTGGATCCGCACTGCCAAACTTCATCCGTTTGGACAGGGTTCGTCTACCTGTACGCCTGTTTGTGCCGCGGGTTATGCACTGCCAAAATTGCAAGCAGTTGGGTCATACAGCCACCTACTGCTGCAACAAGGCACGCTGCACCAAATGCGGAGGGAATACGCCGAGACCGCTTGCAGTGAGGACACTGAAAAGTGCCTTTATTGCGGGGGCCCCCGGCACGAACTTTCGGCATGTCCCGCGTATAAACAGCGCGAGGAGAAAATTAAGCGTTCCCTCAAGGAACGATCAAAGCGCTCTTTTGCAGAAATGCTTAAGAGGGCTGAGCCACCCTCATCAGGAAACATATTTTCCTTTCTGCCAACCGATGAGGGGACATCCGACGATCCCGGCGAAGGGTGTTCTTATGGCTTGCCAGAAGGATCTAGAATGCTCAACTCTCCTAATCTTTCACGCAAAGGTCGTAAGATAGCCCCTAGCGGAATGACCAATAAATCAACATACAAAGGAAGCGGTGAAGAAAAGCCGAAGCAAGTACCTCCCGGTTTTAATTTCAAATCAAACCAGGAGTATCCACCGCTTCCCGGGGCACCAAAAACCCCTCGTGCACCCATTTCTCGATCAGAGGCTAAAAAAGAAACAGGGTTCATAAATTTCTCTGATATTGTGGACTGGATATTCAAAACATTCAACATAACAGATCCCCTTAAAACAGATCCCCTTCTTCTTGCCCTTCTCCCTACAGTGAAAACCTTTTTAAAGCAACTAGCAGCAACTTGGCCCCTCATTTCAGCTATCATATCTTTCGATGACTAATACATCGAAAGAGGCTAGGAATTCTATCACTTTGTTACAGTGGAATTGCAGAAGTATCATCCCCACATTCGATCTATTTTCACATTTGATAAGCACATGCAATTGTGATGCGTTTGCGCTCTGTTAAAATTTTCTCAATTCAAATGACCAACCCAATTTCCACGATTTTAACATAATCCGTCGAGACCGTAACTCACACGGTGGAGGGGTACTTTTAGGGATCAAAAAGTGCTATTCCTTTTTCAGAATCGACCTTAGACAGCGTCCTCCCAACAAGTGGTGGGACAAAAAGTGCTCTGACCTGCATGCTTGTCATTCTCCTCAGTATGTGAAAAGAGAGGAGAAAAAATTCACCGCGCACTTCCATTCCAGTATGTGCCTGCGTGTAGCAAATGCTTTCACCACACTGCTTCTTTCTCACTCCAAAGTGTCTCAACCTGCTTACAGAGAGACAAACACACTTCCAGCTCAACCCACATCTGATAGAAACAAGAGGGGTGAATCACTCTACAGAGAAAATGCAGAAGTGCACAACAGTGTCCACTGGCGAGTAGTCCGGAAGGTGAAGTCGTGTAGCTACGAGCGAATCCCACCAGAGTAAATTCAACCGGCACGAGCAAAGCAGTCTATTTTTTTTTTCTCCCAATCTCTTTTCCTCTTCTGCCATGCTCAAGAAATCAACTGTGAAACGCACCGCAGATAGCTCTGCAGTGTAATTATTGTGCGTGATGTCCACACGTGTGAGAAGGTACACCATAGTTCATTGTCTCGCAAGAGAGAGATTTCAGATTTCACCGCAGTGCGTTCAGGTAGCTCAACAGATAAAAATCGTTTGTCGCTCTCTTCTAGCATGAGCGTATTGTTTTGCTCTTTAGTGTGACGGCAGTTGTCTCCGCAGTGCAAGATGTTCTCCTGCACTCTAGAGGTTTACTGAAGAGAAAAGACATACATGCTGACCTGTACGTGCAAAGGTCCTCGGTGTATTTGGCCTTCCGAAAACACGGTTCTCTTGATCTGTTCCGAAAGTACGATGTACTGGATAGGCAGATGACGAGTTTAATTAAAGCGAAAAAACGCGGATACTGGCGTCGGTTTGTAAACGCGTTGTCGAGGGAAACAGCGATGAGCACTCTTTGGGACACGGCCAGACGCATGCGGAATTGTAACGTTTCTAATGAAAGCGAGGAGTATTCAGGCCGCTGGATATTCGACTTTGCCAAAAAGGTCTGTCCGGACTCTGTACCGGAACAGAAAACTTCGCGACGCGTTTTTAGTACCCACGGGAGAGCCTCCATTCACGAGGTTGGAATTTTGAATGGCCCTCCTTTCGTGCAACAATAAAGCTCAACCTGTTGAAGACGCTTGTTGGACTTGTTCAACAAATTTCTTGAGCTAAACATTGTTCCGCACGACTGGAGGGAGGTAAAAGTCATTGCTATTCGAAAACCCGGAAAACCTGCCTCTGATCACAAATTTTATAGGCCGATTGCTATGCTCTCTTGCCTCCGGGAATTAATGGAGAAAATGGAAATTAATGGCTCATGTTTAAGCCCTCTCTTATATAATTTTTACGTTAATGACATCGATGAATGTCTTGCCAATTCATGCACGCTACGGCAACTTGCAGACGATAGCGTTGTATCCATTACTGGAAGCGAGGCGAACGATCTGCAAGGACCATTGCAAGATATCTAGACAATTTGTCTGAATGGGCTCTTAAGCTGGGTATCGAATACTCCCCGGAGAAAACTGAGCTGGTCGTTTTTTCTAGGAAGCATAACACAGCTCAACTGCAGCTACTATTAACGGGTGAAACGATCACTCAGGTTTTAGTCGCTAAATATCTCGGGGTCTGGTTCGACTCTAAATGCACCTGGGCTTGCCATATTAGGTATCTGACACAAAAATGCCAACGGAGGATTAATTTTCTTCGTACGATTACCGGAACTTAGTGGGGTTCTCACCCAGGAGACCTTCTAAGGTTAAACCAAACAACGATAATGTCAGTTCTTGAATACGGTTATTTCTGCTTTCGCTCCGCTGCGAACACGCACATTATAAAATTAGAAAGAATACAATATCGTTGTTTGCGTCATTTTTCCTAACATTTTTCCTAACATTTAGTGCGAAATTTTGAAAATGCGCTACCTTTCTCCCGAGCAAAGAAAGCGAATTGTGCACAAATGGGGCACCGTGAGTGGTCTTTCTATAAGAAAATTAGCCAGAGAAGAAGGTATAAGTGTCGGAGCAGTTCAAACCGCATTGCGGAAGTATTGTGAAGAGTGCACATTTACTGATGCCCCAAGACGTGGTAGAAAACCCGGGCCTGTTGATCCCACAATGGACAAAAGGGTTAAGGAACACTACAAGCGGCATCCTTCAGTATCAGTACGAGATGTGCCGAGAAAGCTTGGAACCTCGGCGAGTAACGTTATGCGTGCCAAGGAAAGAATGGGTCTGCAGACCCGTCGGAAGCAGAAGCAGCCAAAACGAAATCCAAAACAAGCTGAATCTGTGAAACCGAGAGCTCGGAAGCTTTATGACAAACTTCTGAACAAAACAATGGGGTGTGTTATCATGGATGACGAAACCTACATAAAACTGGACTATAAGACTCTGCCAGGACCGCAATTTTAAACATCACCGAAGGGAAAGGATGTCCCTGGACCAGTGAAAGCCATTTACACCGAAAAATTCGGCAAGAAGGTAATGGTTTGGCAGGCCATTTGTGAATGTGGGAAAATATCTCGTCCATTCATTACGAATGACACAATGAATGGTAAAATTTACGTGAAAGAGTGTTTGCAGAAAAGGTTGTTACCCATGGTTAAGCAGCATAACAATCCTCCAATCTTTTGGCCCGATCTTGCTTCCTGCCATTACTCTAAGGATGCACTAGGGTGGTATAAAACAAATAATGTCACATGTGTCCCAAAGAAGATGAATCCTCCAAACTACCCTGAAATTCGCCCTATTGAAACTTTTTGAGCTTTGCCCAAGGCAAAGCTGAGGAAATATGTCAAACCAGCGGACAATGTTGAAAAATTGAAAAACGATTGGCTTTAAGTGGTAAAAATGGTCGGAGAACACACTGTGCAAAAGCTTATGAGTAGTGTTAAGAGAAAAGTTAGATAACTCGCGTATCCTACGAAAACAAATCCCAACTTGAATTGAAACTGGAAAGAAAACACTTATCAATTATATTTCAGAATAAAATGACCCGAAAAATCCTGTATTTTTTGTTTTATTCAAGAAAGAAGATGTATTTATAATTTTCGGAACAGTCTATAACCCTTCTTCATACGTTCCTTTCAATGTCGCACTTTTAGATATTTCTTATAATGCTATATTCTTCGACACCACCATGAAAGAAGACATTTCTGGTATCCCGGATCAATTGCGACCGCAAGAGATTTTTTCCAATAAGTTTAAACATGTTAGTTGTGATAAGATGTTTTACACTGACGGATCTAATCTAGATGAGTCCACTGGCTTCGGTGTTTTTCACGAAAACTTTACCGCCTCCTACAAACTCGATGCTCCTGCTTCCGTGTACGTCGCAGAACTTGCTGCTATTCAGTACTCCCTTGGGATCATCGAAACCCTACCCGCTGACCACTACTTTTTCTCACAGACAGTCTCAGTGCCATTGAGGCTCTGCGATCGATAAAGTCGGTAAAGCACACCCCGTATTTCCTGGGGAAAATACGGCGGTTTTTAAGTGCTTTAACAGATAGAAATTATCAGGTTACCTGTTAAGTCTAGCAACACTTCTAGCAACTTTGCCAACCTACGAGAGAGAAAATAAGCTATTTTCCTTGGCCGTATTCGAGCCGAAAGATTTGACGTCGTTGTTGGACGACAAGTTCGTTTAAGAATATGATCGAACTTTATTTCTATTCAACGCTTCATTGCAATATATGAGTTTATAATGATGCACACATCGAAAAATACGAAAAACCAAACGCAAGTGAATGGACAATCGGAAAACAGTGAAGAACGAAGAAACGAACCAGTTAGTGAGCAAAAGAAGAAACAAAAGAAAAAAAAGAAATGAAGAAAAATAGTGACGAACTGAGAGTTATTAAAAAATAAATTGGATGCAATTCTGAGGAAGGTGAATAGGGTGCATGAAGCGCTTTATGTGGATGCTGAAAAACCCAATACTAACTTGGGAAGTAGGCACTTTCTGCAATTACAACTAAAAACGATCGGAGATGCGTTGATTGAGTATAATGCACATCTACAGCCTCAACGTGAGTGATGAAGCTCTCGAAGAAGCAGAAATTATGTACATCCAATTCGAACAGCAATACGGTGAGTTATATGTTTTTATTACTAGAGCGCTCGATGATGTCGTAAAGAGGGAGAATGATGATTATCGATAAACATATCGATGCTCTTTTAGATTTACCAAAAATGACGAGTGAGAACGCAGCAGATTTGCGAAGGCTAATAGATATCTGTCCTAAAACCGTGGATGCACTCAGAAACCTTGAACTTCCGGTTCACGGATTAGGAAAGAGTATGCTGATTGATCGAATTGCTAAAAAATTAGATGATGAAACCAGGAAGGCTTGGGAATTGAACCAATCGACAAACGAGATGCCAGATTACGATATTACAATGGAGTTTTTGAAGGAGCGATGCCGAGTGTTGGAGAAGATTCGTCATCCGGAGAAGCGCATTGTTAAGCCCGTAAAATTACTGTGACCAAACACTGAATTTAAATCCAAAGGTAGCAGTCTGGTGGCGACTACTGATAAATGTCCGCAGTGTTCAAATAGTCATGAGTTATGGAAATGTGACGTTTTCAAGAGGGCAAATCTTGCAGATCGCTACAATACCCTTCGTCGTATTGGAGCATGCTACAATTGTCTCCAAAGGGGACATAGGACGACCGAGTGTTCATCGGAGCATACTTGCAAGAAATGCAACAAGCGCCACCATACCTTCTTACATCCAAATGAGACAGCTACAAAGAAGAGTGAAACATTTTCAACGGTACCGACAAGCACAAAAGATGATCAGCAAAAACTAAATCAGTAGGTGTCTGACTCCCCAAGTACTACGAAGGTAGAAACCGGGAAAGAGGAAAGGCAATCGAGTTTTTGTACTAGACCACAAACGGGAAGACAAATATTACTTTCAACAGCGGTTGTTCTTGTCTATGGCACAACGAAGGATCCATATCCTCGCAGAGTTCTACTTGATTCAGGGTCACATACTAACTTCGTTTCGGAACATTTTGCTACATTATTGAGGTTGAAGAAAAAACCTGCTGACTGTTCGATCGGTGGTTTAAATGACATGCAAACGAAGGTGCGATTCAAAATACACACGAAGCTGAAATCTAGAGTAACTGACTTCACTACTTGCCTTGAGTTGCTCGTGATACCGAAGATAACAGGAGAGTTGCCAGTTTCGAAGATTAATTCCAGATCACTCACCATACCAAACAACATCGAGTTGGCTGACCCGAGTTTTGGAGTTCCCGATAAAATCGAATGCTGTTGGGCGCCGAAATATTTTTCGAGATTTTGCAATCTGGACGTCTGCAATTACCAAATTGCGCAGCGGTGCTTCAAGAGACCCATTTTGGATGGGTTCTCAGTGGTTCAGTAGACTGCTGAAAGACCTAAAACGACCAGCTCGTTTTGCATACGAGCCGAAGAAGACATTGACGAACTTGTTAAACGATTTTGGGAAATTGAAACATACGGTGTTTCCGAAAAATGTAATGAATCAACCGATGACGCTTGTTTGACTCATTTTCGTGAAACTCACGAGCGAACAGCAGAAGGGCGATACATTGTCCGTCTCCCGTTTAACAACTTGAAGTCGCAACTAGGTGATTCACGAATGATGGCCGAGAGGCGTTTCTTAGCATTAGAAAAGAGATTGTATAGAGCACCAGAACTAAAGAAGGATTACATGGCATTTTTACGAGAATACGAAGAACTAGGTCACATGAAACTGACCAACACCGTGAAGGATGAAGACCCCCATTCGGTATTTTATCTTCCACGTCATTATGTCCTGAAGCCCAGTAGTTCGACAACTAGACTTCGGGTAGTGTTCGATGGTTCTGCTGAGACTAGTACGGGTATCTCTATTACTAAACTCAGATGATTGGACCTACAGTGCAAAATCACTTGGTATCCATTCTATCAAACTTCAGAGTTTTCAAGTATGTATTTACAGCGGATGTTCCAAAGATGTACCGTCAGGTAGCAGTGCATCAAAGGGATACGCGATACCAGAAAATTATCACTAGGTGTGACAGTAATCATCCACTACAGACATATGATTTACAAACAGTAACATACAGATTAGCATCGTCCCCGTTCTTAGCCACCATGGCACTGCTTCAACTGGCCAATGACGAAGAGCAACAGTTTCCACTAGCTGCAGCCGCAGTTGAAAAATGTTTTTATATTGATGATGTTTTGACAGGAGCGAATACCATGGCAGAAACTATTGAACTAAAGAATCAGATAATCGGTCTACTGGAGAAAGGTTGCTTCAGTATGCACAAATTTTGTTCTAATTCTGATGTGTTACTGAAAGATATACCGGAATTTATGCGAAAAGGTATCATGCACATCCAAGATCCAGCAGTTAATGCAGTAATCAAGACTTTGGGTGTAGCCTGGCGTCCACAGGAAGATTGTTTCACGTTTATTGTTGCAGAGAATTCCTGCGTAGAAGGTAGTCTTCTCTCGAAGAGGATGATTTTGAGTCAGATTGCGAAAGTTTTCGATCCGTTGGCTCTCGTGGGCCCGGTAGTAACAGCAGCAAAGTTAATTATGCACGAACTATGGACCTTCAACCTAGGCTGGGATCAACCAGTTCCAACCGAATTGGCTAATCTTTGGACAGACTTTCATAAGCAATTAAATTATCTAAATGACTTGACCATACCGAGATGGATCCTGTCGGAAAGAACATATACTTTGGAGATCCATGGATTTGCAGATGCCTCGGATTCGGCATACGGCGCCTGTTTATATAGCAGGCTAGTGAAGACTGATGGGTCAGCTAGTTTAAGGCTGATTTGTAGCAAATCAAGGATTCTCCCACGTACGAAACAGATTACTACCCCGCGTGCTGAGCTTTCGGCGGCTCAGCTTCTTTCAAGGCTTGCAGTGGCACAGTTGAATGCCCACGACGTTGAATTTGACTCCGTGGTACTTTGGAGTGATTCCCAGATAGTATTATGCTGGTTAGTCAAATCACCAGATTCTCTTGCTGTATACGTTGGAAACAGAGTGCGAGAAATTCAACAATTAACGGAGCAGTTCAATTGGAAGTACATCCCTTCCAAGTCGAACCCAGCTGACTTGATTTCTAGAGGTGTACAACCAAAGAACCTGTTGACGAATGATTTGTGGTGGAATGGCCCACCGACCATTTGTTATGTTGATGGACATTTTAAGGAACCAACTTCTATCCCGGAAAAAGAGCTACCAGAGCTTAGAAATGTTGTGTTAGTGACGATGCAAAGATATCCGAGGATACAAATTTTTGATCGTATAAGCCGATACAGTATCATTCAGCGCGCTATGGCGTACGTGGTACGATTTTGTGACTATGTCAGAAATGGTAGGAAATCGTTGACAAAGGGATTGCCTACTGCATTCGAAATTACACGAGCGACTTCGTTAATCATTCGTATGGTGCAATATGAAGCATTTGAACTAGAAATTAACACACTGAAAGCAGGAAGGGAGTTCAAATTCCCAACACGTAATTTAAATCCCTTTATTGACGGTGATGGAATTCTCCGTGTGGGTGGTCGATTGAAAAATGCAGCTATTCCATACCAACACAAACATCAAGCATTGTTGCCTGAAAAACATCCATTAACGATAACGTTGATACGATATTTACATGGTATGAATCTGCACATCGGACAGCGAGGTCTTCTGGGTATTGTTCGTCAAGAGTACTGGCCAATGAATGCGAAGAGTGTAATTCGTAAAATCGTTCATCAATGCGTTCCTTGTTTTCGGACGAAGCCAACGAGAGCTTCACAACTAATGGGAAATTTGCCCGATTATCGTGTGCAACCTTCGCCGGTTTTTGCGCATACTGGTATAGATTTCGCAGGTCTCTTTAAGATTCGATAAAATAACAAAATGAGAAATGCTGCAATATTGAAGGGCTATGTATGTTTGTTCTTATGCATGGCCACACGTGCTATACATCTTGAAGCAGTTTCTGAATTAACAACCGAAGGCTTCATGGGAGCACTTCAACGTTTCGTAAGCCGCCGTGGACTAGTTAAGAAGTTATATTCGGACAACGCCACCAATTTTGAAGGTGCCAGTAATGAAATAGGTCGACTTGCCGCTTTATTCCGCGAAGAACAACATCAGCTGAAAATGAATAAATTTTGTGGAGAGAGAGCAATCGAATGGTCCTTTATTCCACCACGGAGTCCGCATTTTGGTATATGGGAGGCTGGCGTAATGCAAAGATGACTAAAACAAGATACCTAACTCTTGCAGAATTCATCGGACATGGTTGTCGCTGCGCGTGAGCAAAAGTCGAACTAATTTATACACTGTTAATATGATGTATACTTAACGTCAAAATCAACTGACGACAAGGCCAAGACATAACTGCTGAAAGGTGAAACATTTTTTTCAGTATCCATGTGGACGACTGTACGGTGCTGCCATCCGAAAAATGTTAATAATGAGTACGAATGTTTTGTTCTCAAACATCAAACTCTCCGGAAGAATCAAGAATAATCGGCGCATCATTTAAAATTGAGCGTACCATCAGAACTTCATAATAACCGCTATGAGCACGCTCTACAGTCAAGTTTTCCACTTTTGCCGAGGTTAATAAAGCAAAAATCGGGTGCCTCGGTGAACCTGACCATATGCATAATGGTGCTGAAACCTGGCTTGCGACATATCAAACTTTAAGTGTTGGTAGAATGGGACCTGAAAATAAATATAACCCCTTAATAAAAACCCCCACTTTGACAGTCAATTCCACACTTTTCATTCGTACTTTGAAGTGCAAAAAATATGGCAATGGCATTAAATGCAAAAAATGACAATATCATTAATCTGCATGTTACCTTAAGCGTCGAGCTGACCAAACTGCTACACCTTTTTCATATACAATCTTGAACAGCTCAACGATCAATGACGAACTATGCACGTTAAATCGGTTTTGCTCATAGTGATTAATTTAGGAGAATTTAAGTCATCAGATGGCAGCACTAACCGTCGGAAATCGGTCGTATTCAAAATGTATGAAAAATATGGAAGTTAGGTATCTTGTTCTAGTTATCTTTGCGTGAAGTCAGTGAAATCCCATCTAAAGCTGGTCATGGCAGAACAGAAGCTATCATTTGAGCAATTTTCTACAGTGTTGGCGCAAATAGAAGCAATCTTGAACTCACGCCCTCTTGTCCCGATGTCAGAGGATCCGAATGACATCGATGTCATTACTCCTGCACACTTTCTAATTGGGCGTGAATTTCAAGCAATTCAAGAACCGTCGTACAAAGAAATCCCTCTAGGTAGATTGTCTCAGTGGCAATTGGTTCAAGAGTTGAAGCAAAGATTCTGGCGGTTATGGAGTAAAGATTATCTGCATGAATTGCAGAAGCGATCAAAGGATGTGAAGGTCATCGAATACCAGGTAGGAGCCCTGGTCCTCATAGGGGATGAAAACACTCCGCCTTTGCAGTGGCAAATGGCACGTATTATCGAGCTGCACCTTGGTATGACGGTCACACTCGAGTGGTGAGTCTTCGTACGAAGGATGGGGTAACGAAACGAGCCGTAAAAAAGATTTGCCTTCTTCTGCCTTTAAATAACGACAAGGGTTATCAGGATCACTAAGTGTTGAAATTGTCAATTTCAACGGCCCGGAGGATGTTAAGTCTAGCACCACTTCTAGCAACTTTGCCAACCTACGAGAGAGAAAAAAACTAATTTCCTTTTCCACTATCACAAATACACTCGTTAGCAAGTGAAATAAACGTAGATGTTCTTTGACCATAAGAGAAGCAATATGTGTTTGTCTTTTATCAGATGCGAATACACAGTCCATGACATTTTGAGCGCTTTCATTACCTTAGCGTGGGTGCCTTCACATTGTTCTATTCCGGGCAATGAAAAGGCTGACTCTTTAGCTAAGGTGGGTGCGATTGATGGCGCTATTTATGATAGACCAATTGCTTATGATGAATTTTTCAGTATTTTGCGTCAGAGGACGCTCAAAAGTTGCAATTATCATGGGATACAGATGAACTGGGACGGTGGCTACATTCCATTTCTCCTAAGGTATCGACGAAAGTATGGTTCAAGGGGTTGGATGTAGGTCGAGACTTCATTCGCGTGATGTCCAGACTTATGTCCAATCGCCATACGTTAAACACGCATCTCTTTCGTATAGAGCTTGTGGAAAGTAATCACTGCATTTGTGGCGATGGCTACCACGACATTGAACATGTTGTTTGGTCGTGTACCGAATTCTCTGGTGCTCCCGTTAGAGACATCCTGGGTAGCGGTGATCTCCAATACATGACACAGCTATACTGTTTTTTTGAAAATTGCCGACATTCAAATTAAAAATTATTTTGTCTATTTGTCAGAATACCACTATGCTGGAGACACGAAAACGGAACCAACATCTATGTTTACGCAAACACTTCAGACCAAAACTGCGCCACATCACTATTACTGCTCTACCAGTTGAAAAACAAAGTATTAAAATAGGTTTAAGTCAAGATTGTACTCCCCTCCTCTCACCTTCAATCCCCACAAGCTCGTAGTCGGCCGCGAGAAATAAAAAAAAGGGCCTCCCTCTTTCTCCTGCTAACTTAGACATAATAAGAATTGTATTTGGCTCAGTAAAACATAAGATGTATCGTGCCGTGTCAAATAAACTATTTAAACTAAAAAACTAAAAAGCTCTTGGTAGTGAACATTCTAAAGGCATTGGTTTTCGAGTTTCTAATTTAAGCTCGAAAAATTATAATTATTTAGGAAAATACACGTTTTTCTTAATTTGTCCATGGTTCTCCAGCAAAAACCATACGTTCATTGGAATGCTTGATTAAAAATATACAATTCATTCTTTGACAACAAAACGATTGGGCGAACGGTTCTCAAGAAAAGAGTTAAATGTTCTAAGTGATATAAATATATATAAGAATCAAATATTTATTTTCGAGTTTTATTATCTTAGGAACATATTTTTTTATGAGATAGATACTTTACAGAAATAGTTTCACCTTATATTTTATATACATCATAAGTAAATGATTCTTCATCTTTTGAAAACAGCTTCGTTTGTATCTTATTTTCTGAAATCGGAAAAAAAAGTAGTACTTTTGTGTGGCAGCTATTATTATAGATTTTTTGAAAATATTGCTCCATTCTGTTACTCCTTGTTCATATTCTTCATATGATACCCAACTAAATGGGTGTTTAGAAAGCTTATTTACCTCTTTTAGGAGGAGTAATCAATCTGCATTAAAACTTGATAGTTAATAGTTTAAGCAAGCTCTCCGATAATGAAGATAACGTGAGCAAAATATCATACCTTCAAGCTTAATCCTACACGAAAATGTTTTTTACTACGCAGGGGTGTTTAGAAAGCTGATTTCACACTTTTAGGGGTATAAATCACACAACGAATACTATCAAAATATAGGGATTGATATTCTAAGCATTTTCTCCGAAGATACTACGAGCAAAAAATCACGCCTTCAAGCTTAATTCTACGCGAAACTGTTTCTCATCACGTTGCTGAGTTTGCAACAGCAGCATGCTGCAGCAGTGTTGCTGGAAAAATTCAATGTTGAGCCGTTCGTCAGACATTCGATCAGTTTAAGGTGAATAACTTTTTCTACAAATTTTGTAGCGCCTTACGGTCTTCAGAAGAATTATTCCCAGGAAAATTTTCTACAAATATCATGTATTGGTATATTTTTAGGAGCCAACTGGAAATTTCTAGAGGATAAGTTTTGAAAAAGTGGATTTTCCCATATCAAATCGTATGGAAACTTTAAAAATCGAGCGCAAATCAGGGGTTCCACCGATCGATCCGAAAAGTTACACAGTTGTTACAGGACCCATAAGGAACACGAAAAGTGCATGGGAGCGAAAAAATTACACCAACGCTTTTTTCCCATACAACTGTGTCCCAGTTCAATGTTCATATTCTTTAGCTAAACTTGCATTTCCTGCCATTCGTTTTAATATGTCACCAATTGCATCGCATGGGCCTTTAATATGAGAAGTCGCAAAAAAATGCCACTCTGCATTGACGTTATATTTTGTTTTGAACTTGCAAAGACTTGCAAGGTTTTTTCTATTTTTATATTGTGAAGCAGCTCGATCAGACATTAATATCGCTTTTTTCAACTCTATTGTTGTTTTCAAAAAACTCATTAATTTGGCAATGAACACCTGAGCCGCAACAGTATCATGATGGAGTACTTCCGATATTATGATGAAGCTGATATTCTTAAGTGTTCCAGATTCTGAATAGTAAACAACGAAGGGATGAATGGTGACTTGACTATCATTCCAATAACTACACGAATCACAAATTGATAAAGACGTATTAAAATGAGTTTGACTGTTCAATATTTTTAATTTTGCAATAACGTTTTCGTTTAATTTGCGTAAGCTTGATGAGCACCGATGATTAGGAAAGAGTTTACAGCATTTGGGCTTGGTGTATTCCATTTTCACTTTATTCATCTTCACAAAATGCAAACTGTTACTAACACATCTGGAGTAGTGCAGTCGTATTTATATACGAAAACAGATATTATAGGTAACCCAGTAGTTATTGGTTGCGTACTTTACAAACAGTTATTATTAGTAAACAAGTAGGTAGTGTTGCACGACAAACATATTTTTTTATAAAACATTCGGCAAGGGAGAACGTGTAGGTAGGCTAAGGTATAGCGCTTGAGTTATTTATCCAATCGTTTTGTTGTCAAAGAATGAATTGCATATTTTTGATCAAGCATTCCAATGAACGTATGGTTTTTTGCTGGAGAACCATGGACAAATTAAGAAAAACGTGTATTTTCCGAAATATTAATAATTTAAACTCGAAAACCGATGCCTTTAGAATGTTTATTACCAAGAGCTTTTTGATTCAAAATGACTCTTTGCATCTTTTAAAATCCTCAGAATACAAATATTTTGAAACATGTTTAAATTAGAATTTTTATAAAAAAAATTAATCTACTATAAAAAAATTATTTTCCATTTCTCCATCCTGGACTTTCTTTTAAAAGTTGTGTATCAACGTCAAGTTTCTTTAAAAAAAAAATAAAACAAAATTCAACTATTTTTTTCAAATTGAAATTTAATGTTTATTTTAAATTGTTTTTGGTCCAAATAATTTTTTTTGGACAGTGTGTATTTTTTTTATGGTGCATTTTTAATTCCCTACAACTCATTCTCAGACAGTTTTTCTATACAACCAACGGTTTCTGGGCTACTGCTTCGAATAAAACCTATGCCAAAAGGCATACGCCCTTTTAGAATATAACTCATGGGTATAAAAAATCTCTCCATTTGTGAAAAATGCTCAGTTTGCTAAGCCAAATACGTGTGCAAAGTTTCATTCAATTCAAAATGGTCGATGTTCGACCATAGGTCATTTGGCGCGATATTGCTCATTAAGGGATTTTAACTCTCACTGTTCGCTATGGGGGTCACTGTACGACGACAACCGATCTCTTTAATTTGCAACTTGATCGACGACTTCAACATGACACTTTTAGATACAGGGAAGCGACACGTGTACCTAATCCTCCAGCACGTGAAAGTGTGCTCTACCTATCCCTTTGCTGGACATCACTAGCGTTAGATTGCCAGTGGAAAATAATCAATGATCCTCACAGTAGTGATCATCTTCCAATCGTTATTTCAATTGGTAATGGTTCAACTCCCCCGAATCCAATCAATATGTCGTACGACCTCACACGTAACATTAACCCTCTGATACCCAGTGTTGCCTTTAGACGGCCTTCATCGGAAACTGAATATCTCTTTATCAAAACCGCTGTTCATACTTTTTTCTCATAAAATGAACTGACATCACTTTTTCCTAAGTTGATATGTGGTTTCAGGATCATCTGAATCGCACGATAGCAACCATCAAACTTTTTAAACCATCAAACAATTTGCATAAATGACCAAATCGGAAAAATTGATTATTTCGCGCTTTACCCTGCAGTGATATATAAATAAAAAGATTATTAGTGAGAAATTTGATTCGAAATAATTATTTGTGGCTATATAATTGCTTTATCATCATCTCCCAGATGGTCTCAAGTCGAGTCTCGGTCTGGGAGAGACTGTTAGTATTAGTAGGATCGTAGAGCTAGCCCCGCAATTGTCCAGTACACTAAACAGTCGGCTGCGAAGTCTGTGTATAAAAAACAGAGAAGGTCAAATTCCGAATCGGAATGTAGCACCAAGGCTTTGCTTTGCTTTTCATATAATTGCTTTATATTTCAGGTTTGTATAAGTTTTGCTTCTATTCAACTCTAAAATACTGAAATATTAACAAAAAACCGAAGACCGTCTAAAGGCGGTTTTGTGCACTGCCGCCATGAAAAATTTTCGCTGATGTCAAAGCATGGTGTTTTGATCTGTTTCTTTTTCAGTCAACAGGAATCGAAACTTTCATCGTTGTCTGACCGGCAGATGGAGCTGATGGTGCAGAAACTTGACATTGATAAGGACCTGGACTGTGTAACCTCCGTTGTAGATCACAATGCACTTTTCTTTAATTATTTTCGAAATATTAGAAGTATTCAGTAATAATTCTTATTTTGCATTATCCTTACCATTAGGCTTACAAATCAGTTATTTACTTTATTATATTATATTTTTCTTATAATTCTATAAATTTAAATGTAAATTTTATGTCTAAAAAATATTCAAAAATTTATAATTAAATATACATTGAATCTGATTTAAAGACATACCAAAATCACACTCCTAATACCCCATCCCAACCACTCCGACAGTAACCGTAAACATTGGTTGTCCTGCAACCCGGCACATTTGACGTAATTGTCATCTGTCAGATGAGTCAGCAGTTCCCGTCGGCCAAATTGCAAGCGTATAAATACGCTGAAAAACCCATAGAGGTTATTCTTTTTGGTAACAGACATCCAATCTAGTAGTCGTATAATATAAAGTGATTTCTCAATTAATATAAAAAGGTGACGAAAAAGTGCAGAGGAGTTTTGGACTTCGGGCGGCTCGCTCGATAAAGTGGAAGACAGGACCAGTGATAGTGCAGCAGAGGAGTTTGGACTTCGGGCGGCTCGCTCGATAAAGTGATCGAAAGGACCAGGGATCCAGGGTGTATACGTTTTTATACTCATTTTTCACAATATTATGAACCACCCTATGCCAAATAAATGAGCCACCCTAATGAAACATCATGTATTCGATGCTAGTTATAGTGTATATCAGTATACAAGCTATTTCAAGAGACTAGTGATCAATTTCATAAGATAAATTCTAATCATTTTGAACTCCGCCTTCCGCAATTGAAAAAACAACTCCCAGAGAGTAGATTTTTGCAAAAAACAAAATTTCAGATGACACCAATTCTCGACATTTCATGCATTTTTAAGTCATTTGGCATCAAAAAAAATTCGTAAACCGAAATTTCACGTACCCCCCCTTGGGTGATTTTTCGGTTTTCAATAAAGGCAAATTTCAATCGCTTTGCGCCACGCCATTTTAAGTCCGATTGAGCTGAAGTTTTGCACAGGGTGTTTTTTCGAGCAGGTGAACATTTTGTATAGGGTTTTTTGACGTAGAACTACGTTTTTCTTTAGCCTACCACATAGGGATGTAAATAGGAAAACTATTAACGAAAAGGGGACGAAAAATGTCCCTTTTTAAATGCTTATAAATCGGTTTGTTTTCAACCGATTTCCTTGATTCTTGCAGCAATTGATTTGAAAATTGTTCACGCATCCACCCAAATGTAGAAAAAAGTTGATTGATTATGCGAACTATTGTACTATTGAAAATTGTCAAGCCTTGTTGAAACGAAAATAACGTCCTCTGATTGGTCGCTTGCTGCCTTTCCCTAAAAAAGTCGACAGAATAGTATAACTAGTTAGCCGCGAATTGCGGAAGTAGCAGCAGCGGGTTACGCCAGTAAACAAATCACATAACGTATCTGAGCAGCAGCGAGGTAACACCAATCGCCTCGAGATGCCAGTTAAGGGCATCGGTATTCTTCCCGCGATAAAGTTTTGCTTTATCTTGGCAACAACACATTCTGTGCTAAATCCAAGAAAACACAATCTGTCGCGGGCGTCTCATTTACTGAATGCGAAAACAGCTTTTACAGATTTTGAACAGCAAAATGACTTTCTTAAGGCAAATAAACAAGTAATTGAAGGTTAATAATTTTTTGCAGGCATTCTGTGCTGAGTTCTAGCAATCAAATTCTGTCACGATCAAAAATTTACTTTATTGATTTACCTATTGGGGCAGCACAAAACCTGCTATCAACATAACCGATTTTACTATTGACATTCTTTCGGGTAAACTTCCCCGACAAGGATTTTCTCCAATTTCGAACAATTTTTTGCACAATTTGTAGTCCGAAAAGCACATGCATTTTACGCACGGCGATTTGGCAACTTTTCGCATTAGCTACATGGGTCTTCCCCAGGGCTCATGTTTAAGCCCCCTTTACAACTTCTATGTAAATGACATCGACGAATGTCTGGCAAATTCATGCACGATAAGACAACTTGCAGACGACAGTGTAATCTCTGTTACAGGAGCCAAAGCTGCCGATTTGCAAGGACCATTGCAAAATACCTTGGACAATTTGTCTGCTTGGGCTTTACAGCTAGGTATCGAATTCTCTCCGGAGAAGACTGAGATAGTAGTTTTTTCTAGGAAGCATGAACCTGCTCAGCTTCAAACACAATTGATGGGTAAAACGATTTCTCAGGTTTTGGTACACAAATATCTTGGTATCTGGTTCGACTCTAAAGGCACCTGGGGTTGTCACGTGAGGTATCTGATGAAAAAATGTCAACAAAGAGTGAATTTTCTTCGTACAATAACCGGACAATGGTGGGGAGCCCATCCAGGAGACCTTATAAGGCTTTACCAAACAACGATATTGTCTGTTATTGAATACGGGTGTTTCTGCTTCCGCTCCGCAGCAAACACACATCTGATCAAACTGGAGCGAATACAATATCGTTGTTTGCGTATCGCCTTAGGTTGCATGCAGTCAACCCATACGATGAGTTTGGAGGTCTTAGCTGGAGTACTACCATTGAAAAACCGCTTCTGGAGCCTGTCTTCTCGTATTCTTATCAAATGTGAGGTCTTGAACCGTCCCGTGATTGAAAATTTCGAAAGGTTAATCGAACTTAATTCTCAAACCCGTTTTATGACATTGTATTTCCATCACATGTCCCATAATATTAACCCTTCTTCGAATATTCCAAATCGTGTCGACTTATCAAATACTTCTGATTCTACTGTGTTTTTCGATACATCCATGATAGAAGAAACTCGTGGAATCCCGGATCATTTACGCGTGCAGCAGATCCCCAAATTTTTTTCCAATAAATATCGAAACATCAACTGCAACAATATGTTCTACACTGACGGATCACTTCTTGATGGGTCCACTGGCTTCGGTATTTTCAATAACAATTTAACCGTCTCCCATAAGCTCGATAATCCTGCTTCTGTTTACGTCGCAGAATTGACTGCAATTAAGTACACCCTAGGGATTATCGAAAAAATGCCCACGGACCATTATTTCATCTTTACGGACAGTCTCAGTTCCATTGAGGCTCTCCGATCGATGAAAGATGTTAAGCACTCTCCGTATTTCCTGGGGAAAATACGGGAACATCTGAGTGCTTTATCCAAAAAATCGTTTCAGATTACCTTAGCGTGGGTCCCTTCTCACTGCTCGATACCGGGCAATGAGAAAGCGGACTCTTTGGCTAAGGTGGGCGCAACAAACGGTAATATTTATGAAAGACCAATTGCTTCTAATGAATTTTTCGCACTTGTACGTCAGAATACGATCATCAGTTGGCAAAATGCTTGGACCAGAGGGGAATTGGGAAGGTGGTTACATTCCATAATCCCCAAAGTATCGACGAACCCGTGGTTCAAGGGGTTGGATGTAGGTCGGGATTTCATTTGCGTGATGTCCCGGCTTATGTCCAATCACTATAGATTTGACGCGCATCTCCGTCGTGTTGGGCTCGGGGAAAGTGGTATCTGTGCCTGTGGTGAGGGTTATCACGACATAGAGCGTGTGGTTTGGTCATGCCCTGTACACCGTGACGCCAGGTCTAAATTAATAGCTTCCCTGCAGGCCGAAAGTAGGCAGCCGGCTGTTCCTGTTCGTGATGTCTTGGCGAGCCGTGACCTATCCTACATGTCCCTTATATACGTTTTCCTGAAATCCATCCACGCCCCAGTTTAATCCTATTCCCTTCCGCCTACATCCAACCAAACGACAAGAACACGTTAAGACCCCGGATCCGGAAACAGCAACTAGACCCGCACGATACTCTCAGGTCCCGAGGGAGACAACCCAATATGCCAGTCCGTAATATCTTGGCCCAGCAGCGAAACATATTCAATATGCTGCTTACCTATGGCGATGGAAAACCATCAAACAACAAATCAGTGCTTTTAATGCAAAACATTCTAGCTATAAGTTAGATTTAGTTTCAGCTCGTAGTCGGCAGCGAGGATAAAAAATTTGCTTTTAGTTATTAAGATACTTTAGAAAATAAGCTACCAAATATAATTGGTGCCGTTAAACATTAAATTGTATTTGTACCGTGTCAAATAAATTATAGATGAAGAAAAAAAAATAACCGATTTTGAACAACAAACTGTCCTGTTCTGTTAGAACACCTTTGTAAAATGGTGATTAATTCGACTTTACAGGAATAAATTGAAGTCGATTCAATCAATCAACATGAACAGAATTTCGTCGTCTCCCAGCTGCTCAGTTGCAACACGTAACAGCGAGCAAACGAAATCGCTTGATGTTACAAACCGCAACACGATACGGGTTAAAATCGTTGCGTGTGTGAGATCGGTATTTATTCGCTGTATACAAAAATCAAATGCGAATTGTGGAATAATTCATCTAAAGAACATTAGAGAATGGTAAACCTGAACAGAAAGGCGTGGCATATTTCGTAGCAACCTTTGGCTACAAAAGAGTGTTTTTGGTAAAATCAGCTACATTCATTAGTCGGAAGGTAAGCTGGCTGGACAGTCCACAACGTTGACAGCAGTAACAGCGGATTGCAGCGGGTTGCGCCTGTGGCTGACTTTAAATCAAACAAATCACTTGGCCCGTGGTTGGTCACCATGTCTCAGGAGCAGAGCGGTTCTTCTCACTTCTCAACGTGTGTCGTCAGACTGCCGTTATTACCCCACTACTGAGGCAGGTTAAGGCAAATAAACAAGTATTTTAAGGTTAATCATTTTTGGACATCTCAAGTGAGCAATCTGTGCTGGATACTAGAGATGGTCGGGTACGGGTATTTTTACCCGTTACCCGTACCCGACGGGTTCGGGTCGGGTTTCGGGTAGCGCCAAAAAATATTTTTCGGGTACTGGTAATTTAAAAACCAAGGCTTCGGGTTCGGGTCGGGTCTGGGTTTGAAAAATTCTCAACTAGTCGGGTACGGGTAATTCGATTTTCGTGCATTATGAGAATTTCATTATTAACTTTTCTAGCCTAGGTGTTTTAGCATAGTCTTGGTCTGGGAGGGAGAAACGGATACGACGCAAGACAAAGTTGCATCGGTAACGGTATCATTGATTTCTATAGAAGAATGATTGCATTTTTCTTGACCGTGGACTTATTCGAAAAATACTTATTATGTAACTATAACTCCATCACAAGTAAAGAAAATAGTATGCTGGGCTTTGCTAAGCGGTTCAGCCACAATTTTCAAGACCCGTACACTATCAAACTATTGAATATTACATATGTTAGACCTATTGTAGAATATTGTAATCTCATATGGATCAGTCCAAAAACAATTCCTTCTTTACGCGCTTCGCAACTTGAATTGGACTGCATTTCCTCTGCCATCGTATGAAGCACGTTGCATGCTCATTAATCTCCAAACGATTAAACAACGCCGCGAATTTGCAATGCTATTCTTCGTCAATGACATTATTCGTATCAAATCGTATAGACTCATCTGCATTACTATCACAACTCAGCTTTAATACACCTTCACGGCATCTTAGAACGAGAAATTTTCTTTCAGAAAAACATTGCAGAACTAATTATGCAAAAAATGGTCCCATAAATCGAATGATGTGTCAGTATAATGTACATTGTAAAACCGTTGGCATAACAATTTAAAAAAAAAGAAACAAATTAAAAACTGTCTGAAATACACTAGATATATCGTACCGTAACAAGAACATTGTAAACACTATAAATAATAACTTTAGTGAAATATTTATGTAGTCTACGTTTGCTTGACGAAATAAATATACAATTAAAAATAAAAATAAAATAACATCCACACAAGCAATGATATTAACAATATTTTCTGAAACATAATATTTCTGTCCTTTGGTAAGCTAGGAGTTTTGAAAGTTTGCCGATTTTTTTAAAAGCATTTTTGTTCTTTAAACGTGTAAGCAATGTTTGCAAATAAACTCTTTTCGGCAGACCTCCTACGTTATTATTACTCGGGTATCAAAAAAAAGTCGTTTGGTAACAGTTTCGAACTATACACTTTATCACGGTTGAGTCTCCTGATTGCTACAATGTGCACATAAAACTCGTCGCTTAATTTAAACTCTACCAGACATGCATTTTTCACCATTCTCCGTGTTGTGCTAGTAGGGTAAATTAACAAAATAGAAATTTTCAGCAGTTTATATGAATCATACGTATGTATACAAAATAAATAATTGAAATCCCTGATAAATTTTAATATGTGGAAACTAACGGAACCCAAATTCTCCGTACACAGTTATGAATAGATATTTTGCTGCGTGATAAAAATGATCAAATTTTTCAACATCAGACGAGCGGACGTTCTGGAGCTCTGGTTCATTAACATTCGTTCACATGAACATTCAGGTCTAGTCCAACTCCGGCCATCATCTCGAGAAACCACATATGACAATCAGTGCATAAAATATGCGAGGTAATCAGGTATTTAGAAAAAAAAATAAAATAAAATAAAAATCCAGGACGGGTCGGGTACGGGTTGGGTACCGGTAATTTCGGGGTATTTTTCTTTCGGGTACGGGTCGGGTACGGGTAGTTGAAAACAAAATTTTTCGGGTTCGTGTTGGGTACGGGTATTTCAAACAAACCCGACTTCGGGTTCGGGTCGGGTACGGGTTTAAAAATTCTCGATGGGTCGGGTACGGGTAACAAATTTCCCATACCCGACCATCTCTACTGGATACTAGCAATTTGCTGAATGTGAAACAGGTTTCACAGCTCGTGTTTTCAGTGTCTTTATTCCCCCACTGTTGAGGCAGCACAAAGCAAGCGTTTGGAGACCATATGCCTCATTAATGAAACACTTACAACAATGCATTTGTTAATAGTGTGCGTAGTTCTACGTCAGTTATGCGGTCGTGTCTTGGATGCAACCTCCTACTTTTTTTGAAATTCGAGATGACCATTGTGGCTGGCAGCCTAGCCTGTAGCTTTTACTGTAGCTTACAGCTTACAGCACAGAAGGCATTCTACATTTAGAGGCCCTTGCAATAGTTTCAACAATAAAAAAACCATAAGCCGCTTTTAGTCATATTTGGAAAATCGGGGCGCAATGCAATTTTTGTAACTAGGTTGCAACGTTACATTATGGAGCTGTCCATTTATAACTTTGAAATCTTGTACAGACCATCTGACAAGATGGGCAGTGCTGACTTCTGCTCCCGATTTCCACTTAATAATGAGGTCCCACAATCCGTTGAAACGCATACCTTGCACAGCCTAAACTTTTTACCAGAGCTTCCTTTAAATGCTTCTGTGATTGCCAGAGAAACTGAGGTTGATAAATATCTTCAGCAAATACTCTATTTTACTAAACACGGTTGGCCGAAAAGATTGGACAAAAGTTACAGAGTTATTTATTCCCAAGTCCAAGAATTAGAAGTAATAGATGGGTGTTTAGTTTTCCGGAGCCGTGTAGTGATACCATTTTCGCTACAAAGTAAAATGTTAACTACTACACGCAAATCATGCGGGCATGATAAAGATGAAGCAGTTAGCCAGAGGGCACATTAACTGCTTCGGTATTAAAAAGATATCGAAAACCATGTAAAAAATTGCGAAGTGTGTGCTAAGATAACTTCTGTGTCAGGGCAACATATCACATATGAATGGACACCAACTATCCGTCCTTTTAGCAGGATCCATACGCATTTTTTTAACATGAGAGAAACGTCCTTTTGCTTATTGTGGGCAGTTTTTCGAAATGGTTATAAGTAATAAATGAAATATGGCACTGACGCAGAAAAAGTTATAAAAAAATATAAAGTTTTTTTGCTCGTTTTGGTCTTCCAGATGTTGTCGTGACGGACAATGAACCACCGTTCTTTCGAACGGTCCCAATAATTTATTTCTTTTTTTGAAAAACAAGGAATCAAAGTGATGAAAAGTCCTCCCTACCACCCACAAAGTAACGGCCAAGCAGAACGTATAGTACGAGTAGCGAAAGAAGTTTTAAATTTTTTTTTATTTGATCCCGACATAAGAAGTTTGAGTCTTCAAGATAAATTAGATTATTTTCTGTTTAATTATCGTAACACCTGTCTAACAGATGGAGGAGATTTCCCGTCTAAGAGAGTACTATGCTACAAACCAAAAAAGCTTTGAAAAAAGCCACTAATTGACGAAAAAGATAAACAGGTACATTTAGAAGATACAAGGGCTGACCCATTCAATAAATTAGTCTCGGGAGATAAGGTTTATTACAGAAATCATAATCTGAACGAAACACAAAAATGGTTGGAAGTTTATTCAAAGAATTTCTGTAAATGTTTTCCAGATATCGATCTGATCAGTCTTGATCTCGACCTACAGGGAGCAGGTTAAAATAGTTGGAAACCCCGAACATAGGCGCAATATGGCGTTTCGGGTGATGATCCACACCCACACCCAAGGCTGGTCAGGGCTTGAAAAGGAGGTACGGAGAACCTAATGACGATGAACCGTTTCGGGGATTTTTGCCATGTTCACCAACACCTCCACCTACAAGAAATGAAGAGCATCCAAAAGTATTGCAATCGAATGATTTCAGAACCTCGCTCGGTACTTTTCGAAATTACCCCAAAGAAGGCATACAAAGATCAGCCAGGCCCAGGAAAAAGAAGTATGATGGAATTTTTTTTTATTTTAAGTAAAATATTCAACTATCGATTGATTTAAATTACCTTAGTGAATACATTACTTTCGAATGTATGCTTAGCTTAAGAAGTTAATTTTGTTAATATAAGTAAATATGTTAAGTTGTAAAAAGTTTTAATAGTAGTCCAAATTTGAAGGGAAAGGTATTATAATATACATACAATTCGAAAAAGAATATTTAGAAGCGTAACCGTTAGGTATAAACATAAATTATAAAACCCTGCCATAATATTCAGCTATCTATGTTGCTGAGGTTTGCTGATAGTTGAATAAACAGCAATCGATCTCTCTGGATTTGATCGTCAACGTGAACGGACGTGATTTATATACACCGATATCCCCGAGTAATATCATCTTTAACATCACTGTAACATTGATTGTGGTATAATCTTTTTGTACTCATATACTGCGTATAAATATTTAGATTGTTTATGGCAACTTGAGTCAGTAGATTTCAAATAATTTATAATTAAATGTTGTTCCGTATACATTAATTTGAATGATCTTATCAGTGAAAATGAAATTCTTTAACGCAGTTGATATTACTGATCGTTTGTGAGGGGCATCCAATGAATGGCCAAATACCATCAATATGGGTTCTTGAAACCTAGATTATACCCAGTGGCCATAATTCGACATCAAACCCCCTTTTTAATCCAGATGACCACTTTTGGTTGCCTGGTAATCATAAAATCCATCATAAAATTGCCGAACTGCCTAATCTGGGTATTTCGATGGCGAAGATGGCGACAGTTTTCGATCAACAGCCTAAAGTGACCAATATGATTTGGGAAAGCGGTATGATACCCGGAGGCCAGAAATCATCTTCAGACGCCATTTTAAATTTCTAGATATTTGCTTCCGGTTTATGGAAACCAGTCTAAAAAGAACAATGTGAGTTTTTCAGTACCCGGGATGATGCTCAGAGGCCAGGAATCAACTTCATACTTCATTTTGAGATCCGGTTTCTGAAAAACATCCTTCAATTGCCAAGTATATCAACTCTTTGGATTTTAGATTATTGATGTTGTACTTGAAGGAATATTTGGAGCATAGTATTTGAAATTTGACGTAATATTTGTACTAAATAAATAGTCTTTCTATCATAATGACTCTTGATTTAGATCTTGATCAAACTTTGATCAAAGCAGCTAGTTTTAAACAGCCTTCGGGTTTTGTTTCTTTGTAAGTTTGAGAAACAACCTGTTCGTTTGACACTTGTTTTCTTTGAATAAGTCGTGTAATCTTTGAGAGAATGGACTTTCAATATTTTCACAATTTAACACATAACGGTTAAAATATAAGTCCGATTACACTGGTCAACACAAGTGTGGCCCCGAAGGTCAAACTGAGAAAAAATGAAAAATTATAGCTTTTAAACCATTCCTGTAATTTTTTTTCTTTCTAGGGCAACTATTGTGAGCCCCAGAGCAACATTTTATTCGACTTTGTCAACCAGTGTTATAATCAAATGAAATAGGTATTAATAAAGCAACTAAACTTTTAATTTGAAACTAAGTCTGTTGACATCAGTCCAGCCATTTTTGGCAAAACGAGTGAATTTAAAAAGTTTTCTGAACATGTTTCATAACCTTTGAACTTCACGTTCAACCATCATAAAATTAGTTAGTTGGTGGTTTTGAAGACAGTTCATTTGATACTTATTTTGTTCAAATCGGTTGTGTAGTTTCTGAGATAATGGAGTTTCATAACTTTTACATTTTGATACATAACAGACAAAGTTACAGTCTGATTGTAATAAAATTCAATATGGTCTTATCAGGTAGCTAGACCTTTCTTTAGCAACTTATTTCGAGAAAATCGGTCCATCCATCTCTGAGAAAAGTGGGTGAGTTCAAGCAGTCTTAGAAACATGTTTCTATTTATATGATTTCACATTATTATATATAACGGACAAAGCCAATACCAATAAAATTTAATAGGATCTTATGGGGCAACAAGACCTTCCATATGACACTGATTTTGTGAAAATCGGTCCATTCATCTCTGAGAAAAGTGAGTGAGTTTAAACAGTCCTTGAAACACGTTTTTTTGCATAACTCTTGAACTACATGTAGTGATACATGCATGTTGTGAAATGTGAGAGTGAATTGAGCCGTTGAGAGCTAAAGTGGTACATGTGCCATTTTTACACTTTTTGGGTTTTATGCATAAATTTATGCAGAACGCAATAACGTACTAGAATATCCAAGAAAAACCGAGATCTGATAACCTAAACCAAAGTTATAGCCAGCACAATTTTTGGTAATTAACATAATCACCATTTCGTTGAGAGCAAAAGTGGTACATGTCCAGTCTGTGCATATTAGATGAATTGTAAGTCGAAGATCTTAGGATATAGAACAATCATGTCTTCAGCAAAGTTGGTCAAGTGATTGAGTACTTTCAGATGAAGATCTATCTGTTTTGGAATTTTCGCACTACGTGGCGCTAGTGTACCCGTGACTATTTTGTAACAGAAAGAGTTTTATCTATTTCAGTATCAACTCGTATGCTGTGGCCAATTCAGAAGATAACTCTCTGAGGTCTGTGATATAGATATACATTTACACACTGGACCCAGGTTTGGCTTAGGCAGGCCGCCGATAGCCTTCCGGAAGTTACAAAAATACCGTAATTGAGGTCAATTTTCTAAATGTGATTCTAGAGCTTCCTAATTTTTTCGAAACTGCTTCTGCGGGATTGACTAGAAACGAAATGATTTCACCGAAAGATCCGGAACAAGCGTAAAATGTCAATTTTCAACAGTGTTCCTAAAGCTTCCTGTTTTTTTTTCCGAGACCAATTCTAGAGGTAAAATGATCTATTAACGAAATATGCTCCAAGATGGCCACCACGTGAACCACCGGTACTATCATAAAAGAGATTAATTTTTAAGAACAGTCCCACCTTATTTCTAAACCACTCCCAGATGAAAATGAATAATGATCATATGACAGAATGTTACTCAAATTTACCATCAGATAGCCCTCCGAAAGATCCGGAGTTACCGTAAACGAGATTAATTTTGAAAAACAGGTCCTAGTCCCATCTGGATACGGTGTATATATTTTTCCAAGGCTGTATCATATTTTCAGTTCACTCATTTGTCGCTCCTATAACTACATACACTGTCTGCTTTAATGAACAGGTCCTAGTATTTTCCGTGTTTTTTTTTTCGAAACTATCACATGCAAAAATATACCATAATATCAAAGAAAAGCCGAGATCTGATAACTTATACCAGAGTTATAGCCGAAATAATTTTCAGTTTTCCTCTTCTACGGTATTTCTGAATCCGGAGGGCAACCGGTAGTCTACCGAAAGTTGAACCCGGGTCCATCGTGTAGTTATTATCGATCAAATAGCAATTCTAAAGATACCAGGGTATTTTCCTTTGAATTGGCCCCAGTCGATCTAGATTACTTAAAATGTCTTCTGTTACATATACACTAGCGCCACAAAGTGACAGAACTCCTTAACAAACAGATCATCATTCTATAGTACTCAATCACTTGAACAACTCTATGAATGTTCTATGTTTTAAGATTAGCGAGCAAATGCATCCTTCATGCTTAAACTGGACATGTACCACTTTTGCTCTCAACGTTTTCTGGTTGTCATCATTTTTTTCCATAGAACAAAAGTGGTATATGTTTTTCCGTTGAAGTTTGTGTAAGTTTCTCAACCAGAAGTCGTTATCCTTTCATGTACCGTCTTTTGACACCTTTCCAGCAATGATTTAGTGCAGTTATGTTGGAAAAAATTGTTGAAAATAATTTACTATTTGAGTGTTTTCGTTTATCGCGTCTACTGAAAAATTTACTTAATGGCACATGTACCACTTTTGTTCTCAACGGCTCAATTGTGATGTTGATTTTGGCTCCACTTCTCGAACTGTTTTTGTTCTGTTTTCGGACAATAAAAGTCATTTACGCTTGCTATATGTTTTGTCGATAAATGTCTGTGCATAGTCCAACTACTGTGAACCAGGGTTGATATTTGTTGACACTCTTGAGTGAAAGTGAAAGAAAGCATCCATAAACGTTATTTTTTTTTACATTCCTTTCAGAGTTCTCCCTTCCCGCTTTTTGCATGGAAGTGAACTGTCAAAACACCTCATTATATTTCATGCGATGGAAGCAAGACAACAAAATCAGTTTATCAGTTAACGAAGAGTGTCAAGGCATCGGTCAGTGTCAGTGAAAAAGTGTTTCGGTGAGGTTCATTTTGGTTGAGTGGACTGTTTGTTTTAATTTTTCGCTTTGAAGTGAAGATCATTTGGTTGGATTTGTCGTCAAATTTTATTCCGTAACAGTGAACGATGCGCGCGATCTATTTCATCTGAGTAAAACAGCACGTTACTAGCACGAAAATCTAGTGTATCTGAAAGAGTGCTGCGATCATTGAAAGTGAAAATTGAAAATGATTGGCTGTAATTTTCGAAGAATTTTGCTGGGGAAAATGACTTTTATCAGCACTGCTGTGAACTATTTGTGAGGTACTCAGTGCCGCAGAAGCAACTTTTTAGTTTCGCGTATCAGCGCTTTTTTTTAAAGGGGGGGATTTGTTAGTAGCTTAAGTATTTATGATAAATATTAGTAAATAATGAGTATGTGTGTCCAATCACAAATGGTGACTTCTCAACATTGTTAGAGATTTGTAATTTTAATTGTTAGGATTTGTTTGCTTTCGCAATTAGGACTTATCATTCGTAGGGATTTAAACCTACTTGTCAGAAAAGGGGAAGTAAACTTACAACTAACTTAATACTTAATTGCTAACTTATTGGCTATAAAGAGAGCGTATCGTAGCAATTGAGGTTTGCAACGATTTTTGTCGAAAATTGTTAACAATTTTATTTGACATAGCTTCTTATGGTTCACCAAACCAAGGAGGACGCTTCAAAATCATTTTCAGAATTTTATTCTGAATCCTTTGGAGCGTTTTCTTCCTTGTTGAACAGCAACTTGACCAGATCGGTACAGCATAAAGCATTGCTGGTCTAAAAATTTTTTTGTAAATCAAAAGTTTGTTCTTTAAACAAAGTTTAGAATTCCTGTTAATGAGAGGATATAAACATCTCGTATATTTGATGCACTTGGCTTGTATACTCTCAATGTGCTCTTTGAAAATAAATTTTTTATCATAAATTAGTCCCAAGTACTTAACCTTGTCAGACCAACTTAATATAACCCCATTCATCTTGACAACGTGATTATTGTTTGGCTTGACGAAAGAAGCCCTAGGCTTATGCGGAAAAATTATCATTTGAGTTTTAGAAGCATTGGGAGAGATTTTCCACTTTTGCAAGTAGGAAGAAAATATACACTCCCCCCACAATTATGGAACTCCCACAATTACGGATCACTTTTGTGTCTCATGTTATTTAACTCAGTTAAACTAACGGTTCGAAGGCGTGTAACATTTTTGCAGTGAAATATGCCATATTTGCTAGCTTTGAACACAGAAAACATCGTTTTTATTCGTAGATTGATGTGTTTTTAATAAGCGTGAAATATTGTCTTCCAGAATCTATCAAAATATTTGTCGTTTTTCTCAATCAGCGTAAGTAGCACGCTCATCATTCATAAGGTTCATATGTGATATTGTCGCTTATTCTCGTGCAAAAAATAACTCATACACAATGATCAAGGTAAGTTCTTCACGATTCATCGAAATGTTGAAGGTTGATAACGATTATTCTGTAAAAACTAGTTATTTTCTAAGTGTTCCATAATAAGGACCGAGACAAGATAGTTCTCTATAAATATGGATCACTCCGATTCAAATGTGATTTTCACCAATTACAACACTGTCTCAACTTCTATTGAGCTCTAAACAGAAGCCAAACTGTGCTGAGCCTTTGAAAAATATTATTTCCAAGGCACGAGGGACAGGAAAGCCACATAAAGCGGAAACTGTTATGATGTACCGTATACAATGGTTCATTGCTATCTTCGGAAGCGACAGACCTGGACTCTCGATCTAACTGCTACCTCAAAAGCCACATAAAATGTGGCCAGGCCATGCGGGATCTTTAATACGATTTGAAATATGTTATTTCTTCAAATTACATAATTTGAATGAGGTTTATTGAATAAATTCGTTGCCAAAAGCTGTTTTTATTATGCTGATCCATAATATGATGCGAGTTGTCTCATAATTAGAACCGCTCTCAAAAGTGATCCATAATTGTGTATTTGGTGAGTTATGAAATAAATATACTTTCTGAGAAATATTCACAAAATATGGAAACAAATACTCAATGAAGTAGAAGATTACATATTTCTGTGACTGAAAACATTTACAGATTACTTACAAACAATAAAGTTGGCCAGAAATGATTTTTTGAATTCATACATCTTCTTAAGTGATCCATAATCGTGGGGGGACTGTATCTAAACTTTTCTGCAATCGACTGCATATGACACGAAGACTTTCTCCTTTTGCGGAAATGCTTGTGTCATCGCAGAACAATGACTTTGTGCATCCTGGAGGCAAATCAGGAAGATCTGGAGTAAATATGTTGTACAGGACTGGACCCAAGACTGAACCTTGAGGTACACCTGCTCTGACAGGAAATCTATCACATTTTGAATTCTGATAGACAACCTGCAGAGTTCGATCAGTAAGATAATTTTTCAAAATTTTGATTAGGAAAATTGGAAAATTAAAAGTTTGCAATTTCACAATCAAACCTTTATGCCAAACACTGTCGAATGCTTTTTCTATGTCTAAAAGAGCAGCTCCAGTGGAATAACCTTCAGATTTGTTAGCTCATATCATATTAGTAACTCTGAGCAATTGATGAGTTGTGGAATGCCCATGGCGAAATCCAAACTGTTCATTTGCAAAAATTGAATTTTCGTTGATGTGTGACATCATTCTGTTGAGAATAATTCTCTCAAACAGTTTACTTATTGAAGAAAGCAAACTGATTGGTCGATAACTTGAAACTTCAGCTGGGTTTTAAAATGGGAGTATTTTTTGCATTTTTCCATAACTTGGGAAAATATGCAATTTTGAAGGAAATTTTCACTAAAAATTCCATTGTGCTCTCAGGGAGATGTTTGATTAGTATATAAAAGATTCCATCGTCACCAGGTGTTTTCATATTTTTGAAATTTTTAATAATTGATTTAATCTCATTCAAGTTAGTTTCAATTATTTCTGCAGGTGAAAAATTCTGGGAAGAAATTAAATCAAATTGACGTGTGACTTCATTTTCAATTGGACTCACAAAATTCAAATTTGAGTTATGAACACTCTCAAACTGCTGAGCAAGTCTTTGAGCCTTTTGTTCATTGGGTACAAGAAAACGTTCACCATCTTTTAAAACTGGAATAGGCTTTGAAGGTTTCTTAAGAATCTTCGACAGCTTCCAAAAAGGTTTTGAATATGGTATCAATTTTTCAACTTTAGTTTCAAAATGTTGATTTCTCAGAAGAGTAAATCTATGTTTAATCTCTTTCTGTAAATCTTTATAAATAGTTTTAAAAACAGGGTCATGAGAACGTTGATATTGACGTCTGCGGACATTTTTCAAACGAATTAGAAGTTGAAGATTTTCGTCAATTATTGGTGAATCAAATTTCACTTGAGCCTTTGGAACAGAATAATTCCTGGCATCAACGATTGCACATTTTAATGCTTCCAAAGCGGAATCAATATTCACTTCGTTTTGCAAATCAAGCTCATTATTGAAATTTCTCTCAATATGAGTTTTGTATCTTTCCCAATTAGCCTTGTTATAATTAAAAACAGAGCTCATAGATTGTGCTGATTCATGTGATAAAAAAAAAGTTATTGGAAGATAGTCAGAATCAAAGTCAGCATGTGTGATCAAATCACTACATACATGACTTTGATCTGTTAGCACCAAATCATTTGTTGAAGGGTTTCTTACAGAAGAAAAGCATGAGACAAAATAGAATAGTATCCTGAAGAACAATCATTGAATAAAATGTTGCCATTGGAATTACTTTGAGAATTATTCCATGAACGATGTTTAGCGTTAAAATCGCCGATTATAAAAAATTTCCAACGATTTCTGGTGAGTTTTTGTAAATCACCTTTAAAATAATTTTTGTGCTCGCGTGTGCATTGAAATGGTAAATATGCTGCGGCAATAAATAAAATCCCAAGTTCAGTTTGAACTTCAATTCCCAAAGTTTCAATAACTTTCGTCTCAAGATGGGGAAGAGCACGATGTTTGATTCGGCGATGAATAACAATTGCAACTCGACCGCCGGAACCCTGAATCCTATCATATCTATGAACCACGTAATTGGGATCATATTTTAATTTTATGTTAGGTTTCAAAAATGTTTCAGTAATAATTGCAATATGCACATTATTTACTGTTAAAAAATTAAAAAGCTCATTCTCATTGGCCTTCAATGAGCGAGCATTCCAATTTAATATTTTAATTGTTTTATTTAAAATCATTGCTAAATTTTAAATTAGAAACAGTTTTAATAGTAAAATTTGTGTCTATTTGAATGGCTTCAAACATTGATTTTGCCTGCACCATGGCGTTCATAAGATCGAACATTGCCTGTTGCAAAAAAGAAAGTTTACCTGCCGTAATAGGCCCCAGGCAGTTGACATTAGAAAAAATATTTTCGGCAGCAATATTAGCTGGAGTAATAGGTGTACAATTATTTTCTAGCGTGTTTTGCTTACCCATATTAACGGTCATTTTCGAACTACCAACACTAGGCGGTATAATGTTCGAACTACCTCTAACCTGTGCATAAGTTAAACGGGTATGCAAAGAAGTAGGTAAACTATGCGTCACTGGTACGCTTGGAGAATTTTGTTTTGAAGTTGGTTTTAATTGAGAAATTGAATTTTGTTTACCTTGCCTTGCCTCAACAATTGCTAAACGGACTGGGCATTGATAAAAATTTGACATATGGTTGCCGTTATAATTCGTACAGCGAAAATTTTTACTCTCTTTCACAGGACATGTGTCCTTTTTGTGAGAAGAGTCTCCACAATTAAGACATTTTTGGCCCATGTTACAGAATTTGGAACCATGGCCATAACGTTGGCAAGTACGGCATTGGGTGATATGCTTTTCACCTCCGCCATACTTCCTATAAATTTCCCACTTTACACGCACATTATACAAAGCATGTGCTTTTTCAAAAAAATTCAAGTTGTTAACCTCATTGAGGTTAAAATGAATTAAATAATTAACAAGGGAAATTCCAGTTCTCTGACCGTTATCGCCTCGTGATTTTTGTTTCATTAGAATTACTTGGGTAGGGGCTATGCCAAGTAATTCTGTTAAAGTAAGTTTGATCTCATCAACGGTTTGATCGTTGGTGAGACCTTTCAATACGACCTTGAACGGCTTGGCGCTCTTCGTGTCAGATGCCAAGTAATTCTGTTAAAGTAAGTTTGATCTCATCAACGGTTTGATCGTTGGTGAGACTTTTCAATACGACCTTGAACGGCTTGGCGCTCTTCGTGTCATATGTAAAAAATTTATACATCTTTTCAGTTAAGTACTGAATAAGACGATTAGGACCCTTTATAGAGTCGGCTAATAAGCGGCATTCGCCTCTACGACCAATTTGATAGGTAATTTTAACGTCAGAAACAAACGTTGAAAGTTCCTTTTTGAAAATATTGAATTCAGAAGAAATAGTTACCACAATAGGTGGAACTTTTTCCTTTTTTAAAGAATTGACATTTTGTATAGTTTCATTACTCGTAACTTCCATTTCACCAGCTTCTTGCTCAGGCAAAATATCAAAAAGATTGTCACTACAGACACTCGAAGTGTCAGAAAGAGATGCCTCTCTTTTCCTCCCCGCAGCAATGTGAGGTTTCTTTTCCGTCCAGCCATTTCAGGTGATACGAAAAAAGTTAAAACAAATGTTAAATTCAAAAGTAGGTAGTCTTGAGAAAGACTGATGGGAAATAACTTTCAGGTAGTCTTTAAAAGACACACTGACAAAACACAAACTTTGAAGCTATAGGCAGTCAAAGACCAGTCCACACGCAACCGAAAAAACGTCTGATCTGTAGGACAGTTCAAGACGCACTGGTATCAGCGCTTTGTTTACTGCTGCTGCCTACCTATACCTACGCACGATTTTTTTACTCGAAACGTTATCTATCAGCAACCATCGGAAGCAGTGTCAACTTTCTACTAAGTTTCGTGCTGGATGATAGCATATTACATAACCTCAGGCGTAATATCTCTCGTATCTGAGAACCTACCGTTCAAGATGTGTCATATTTGCCATTCGTGCAACAGTGAAATCACGGAGGGGTGAGTTATCTGTCAAGGATTTTGCAACGCTATTTTCCATCCTAGATGCACTGGTATTTCGGCTGAAGAGTTTGGAGAGGTGATGAAAAATTGCCAAATATTTTGGCTGTGTCGAGATTGCACTACCTTGATGAAAGACATCCGTTACCGCAACTCTGTTCGTGCTGCTCAAGAGCTTGGGCAGGAGCATGCTTTGAACTCGCATAGTGACATAACGCGAAAATGAAATTCTGAGTGAGCTGAAAAATGAAATAAGAACCAATTTTGCCACACTTATAAATTCAAGCTCTCTTAGACCGAAGAACACGAACCTGAAATCAAAAGCGCTCTCTACCTCTACCTGGCCAAAAGGCATCGTTTAGCTGCGAATTCTCAGACAATAGAGTGTCCGAAAATTTTGGGAGGCCGGTGACGCAACCAGCAGCGAACGACCCCCTGTGCACCCCAATGGACGCGGACATGATAACGACAGAATAATTGATGACTGGACACGGGGTCGCACACTTATCGCAAGCAATTTGGAAACCTCTTATCCCCCCATCACAGTCGAGCCATGCCAGCCAGCGTTCAGCAGCCGTCCCGGTCCTGTGTTTGGAGTGAGAGAGGGGGTTCTCCGAAATGTAAACCCAGTCAAGCATGCAGACTTTCTGAGCATTTCGTAACCTGAATCGTTTACTGTTCTACCTCCTCGCCTACAACAACCGAGCTTCTCTTTCTCCTGTCTGTCACCCGGACATAATTTTGCTGCCAGCACTGTCGAAGCCTTTGCCCTCCCTAACGCTGCTGAGAAACTCCAGCCAGCGACCCGCAGTCGCTCCTGTCCTACCGTAACACTCACCGCCGATGCTTCATCCGAACTACATATATACTACCAGTATACCAACGGCCTCAGAACAAAAATTGATCAACTGTTTCTATCATCTACTGAGTTAGACTACGACGTGTACGTGTTCACGGAGACTAATTTGGACGATCGCATTCGATCTTGCCAGCTCTTCAACAACGATTTTTGCGTCTATCGTGTTGATCGTTGTGCCTCTATCAGCCAGCGTCAATCGGGCGGAGGCGTGCTCATAGCCGTAAAGCGGTTATATGCGTCATCTGTTGTCCAGTTCACGGCTGCTAATAACATTGAACATCTATGGGAAAAATCGCCATAGAGCCACTTTCATTGGCGTTCTGTACTTGCCACCAGATAAAAGCCGAGACGTTAACTTTGTGATGCTTCATATTGATGCTGTCTCTGAAATCAGCAGAAAGTTTAGCGATATAGGAAAGCTCATCTTGCTGGGTGACTTTAACCAACCGCGCCTAGCTTGGAAGAGTTCTTGTAGCGGGTATGCCTTCGTTGATCCTGTACAGTCACAGCTTTCCTTGGCCAGCCAATCCCTTCTCGATAACATGGCGTTCCTCAGACAACGGCAGCATAATTCAATACGAAACAACTTAGACCGTGTTTTAGATCTCGTATTCTCCAGCGACTCCGTTATGAAGGATGGCGCCGTCTCTTTAGCAGTTGAGGAAGTTGTACCAATTGATCCTTATCACCCACCTCTTTGCTTCAATGTGCTTTGTGAGCCTACTGTTTCATTTCACCAAGATATCGATCTGACTGAACGTGACTTTCGTCGTGGCAACTACGACACTCTAAACGAATTGCTGTCCGAGGTTGATTGGTCTTGGGTGATTCAAAATTCTGACGTTGACTGTGCAGTTAGCTCTTACAATCGTACTGTTCAGAATTGCATCGTTCAAGCTGTACCGCTGAAAAGGCCGCCGAAAAACCCTGTATGGTTCAACAAGCACCTCCGCATCCTGCATCGACGGCGGTCCAACTTGCTGAAACAGTATTGCCAGCATAGAAGCTTGTATGCGAAGCGACAATTTGACGAGGCGAGTCGAACCTACCGTGGTTATAACCGTTTCCTATACAAAAGGTACGTGAGGCGAAGAGAGAAGGATTTCCGGCGAAACCCTAAACGTTTTTGGAGCTTTGTAAACTCGAAGCGTCCCTCCCAGTTGATCTCGAGGTACGACGCTGGTCTAACAAGCCAGTCGTCATAGGTTCGAGTCTCGACTCGGGAGAAACCGTCGGTGTCAGTAGGATCGTAGCGCTAGCCCCGCAATTGTCCTGTACACTAAACAGTTGGCTGCGAAGTCTGTGTATAATAAAAACAGAAGGTCAAGTTCCGAATCGGAATGTAGCACCAAGGCTTTGCTTTGCCAAACTCGAAGCGTAAAGAGAATAGTCTTCCTATTCTGATGCACCTAGGGAATGCTCATGCCGCTTCTACGGAAACCAAATGTGCTCTTTTTGACGTAGAATTACGTCTTACGGCAACATATACAGGGGACCAGTTTCATTACAGGGATCAAATTTCAAAAACCAAAAACATCGAGAGCGTCACAAAAGTTGTCCATTTTCAACCGTTTTAAGCTCAGTCAATTTCCATCCGATTTTCGTCATTTTTGCAGTAATCGATTGGAGAATCAACCAAGCACCCGTCCAAATGCAGAAAGTTGTAATCTGATTGTTCGACGATTGTACTATTGAAAATTGTCAAGCCTTGTCGAAACGCAAATGTCGACCTCTGATTGGTCGCACAATGCTTCTTTTCCTAACAAGGTCGACAGAATATACCTAGTTGACTAAGAATGCGCGCTTTGTGCTTTATGTATAATTCATTCCATGATTGTGCCGATACCACGCGGACGTTGGTTGCTGATCGTGAAGAAGAAAGAAAAGCTGGGTTCCAATTTCTGGCTAATCACGCTGGGCGCGTTGATACTTAAGCACCTGACTATCTGGCGGCTGTTATGAAGTTTTCGGTAGCTGCAGAATTATTGGAAATGGCAGGCAATTCTTCTGAAGAAAACGGGAGAATTCGAATCATCGGCGAATGGTTATCCGGAATGATAATAATTGAACAAACTTAGCAGTTAAGATTTTTCATCATGTGTAATAGACGGAAAACCGAAAATTTCAGCATTCGCAAGACAAGAAAAATTCAACATTGCCTCAAGAATGTGTTGGTGGCCGGTTGTTATATATACTTGTTCTAGTGCTGGATGGCAGATAAGCAGATAACAGAAATGCAGCACTTAAGCTATGCGTCTTAAAACAAAACGGTTATAGTTCGACATCACAGCAGAATTTCCACCATCATACTCATGTCTACCGTCGGCAGTATCAAACACGCACGATCTGCTTCCATGCGACTTTAGTCATACCTATTTTTTCAGTTATCCCATTCCACAACGTGCGAAAAAAATCTTTGTCAGAGCGGATATCGCGCGCTATCTCATCATGAAGCATTTATGCGATAATTGAATGAAATTTGCAACTGCAGCAACCAGTCTTTTTCAAGGCTACTATATATATTTGGAAGAGCATAATGAAAGGTTATTACTAAATTGCAACTTTGATGCTGCTGCAAATGATTCAAAAAACAAGCTAGTTCTTTTGATACCAAGTTTGTTCAAATCGGTTGTGTAGTTTCTGAGATAATGAAGTTTTGTGATTTTCACATTTTGATCCATAACCTCTTTTTAGTCCGATTACAATAAAATTCAATTGGGTCTTATGGGGTAACTAGACCTTTCATTTGCAATTAATTTCATGAAAATCGATCCAGCCAACTCTGAGAAAATCGAGTGAGAATGGGAGACCGTTACACACATACAGAAAATCCTCAGCTCGTCGAACATCAGATGACTTACCATTGCATAGAGGAATTGTTTTTTTTTTATTGCCCATTCCTGTCATATTTGAACGTTGTTGGGCTTTTACCATTTTGGCTACACACAAAAGACAGTTCTTACAACTTCCAATTAGTATAACTCTCAAGCGCTTATTTTCTCACATGTTTAAAAAGGAAAAGCATTCAGATTACAAACCAGCAAACAAGGTTCAGGTATCCCTAACAAAAATATGAACGTACCGCATTTAAATATTAAAGCAAAATTATCTTCGGTACCGACTTTTTGAAACCCGTAATGTAGCCAAACGTTGTTAGGAAGTCTTTAGAGCTCTGTAGCACTTCCTAAGTTGTTAATATGGGAAGTAATGATTAGTGGGATGAATTAAAATGAAAAAAAAAACCAGTGGGACAAATAATTGTAGAATATCATGAACTAAACTTTTTTTTTACAATTTCTTCGGGGTTGTGATACCACGCATGTCTAGTTTTAGACTGACTTTTATTGAGTAAATTTGAAATAAGTAAACTTATTCTCTACACAACTTATTTTCTACACAGAGTATATAATTCACATACAACGTTAGGTTGCTAGTCATGAGTTTTGAAGTTGTATTCAAGTGTTCAAGCTGAGTTCACCAATCACGCGTAACACTCATAGGTGTTGGTAAACTCCATAACGTACGCCTCTTTCGAACGCGTATCACGACAACAGCGCGAAGAAGGTCGCCGTAAAACAAACAAACAGAACTAGGCCATCTGGCAATATTGTTGCTGTTCGAGTGGTGAGCTTGTTCTTGGCCTGCATTCTTTGCTATGCGGAAAAGAAACAAGCTTGAATGTAGAAAGTTGATATTTGATATTTGATATTGAGAGCACAACAAGGAACCAAGTGCAGTAAACACTTGACTTGTTGTGTTAATGGAAAAGAAGGTCTAGCGGTTCTGTAAAATAAGGTTTCAGAGGCCGTAAATTAAGTACCAAGATCGTAAAGATCTAGGGTACATTTTTAGCGTGGGAATGTCAAGACGTGGGAATATTTTACCACATCTCATCCTTCAAAAAAAATTACTGCACGCAAGAAAGTAATTTTTCAATAAATTGTTATCAACAGTTAGATAGAAATTGGAAAAAATATGACTTATGTGGCTTCCTTTACAATCTTGATAAATTGAATTATTTGTATAATGGTAATCCTTTCTTTTGGTATTAGGCTATAATAATTCTGTTTTTGTGAACTACCATTTGTTTCTGAGTAGCTGTATTTTTGATTGTGCAATTTGGTTCTTGTATCTCAATGACGTCAAAAGGACCTATATAAATTGGATCAAGCTTTCGTCTATTTTCGTTAGTTATATAGACTTGATCTCCTGTTTTCATGTGAATCGGATTTGTTTCGTTGTTCAATGTTATTTGTCTATGCTCTTTTTTATTCACGAGGTTTTGGTGTGCTAACGTGTTGGTATTTTGTAACCTAAACCTCAAATCATTTTAATAATCTTCTAGGTTGTAAACTGGTTCAACATGTTGTTTCTTTGTTTCTAAATCTTGAGGTAGTACAGCTTTTCGTCCGAATATCAATTCATACGGAGTGTAATTGTGTTCCACGTGAGGTGTTGTATTGAACGTAAACGTAAATTGCTCCCACTAGTATAAATAGCATATAGCATGTAAGTTAGTTTTAAATATATGTAGTCTAATTTTGTTTGACGAAATAAATAAATAAATAAATAAATGAATAGAATTTTATCCATTCATCCCAGTTAGATTGATGTACATTGGTGAAAGATCGTAGATACTCGTTCAAGCATCTATGATTCCGCTCCAAAGCACCAATTGACTCTGGAAGGTATGAGGTTAAAAATGTTTGTTTTATTTCTAAAAGTTTACATACCTGATCAAGAACTTCATTTTTATATTCAGTTTCTTGATCTAAACGTAGTTCCATAAGATTAACATATATTAAAATAAAATTTTCGACAAGTGCTTTAGCAATCACCGCTGCTTCTTTTGTTGGTATGGGTATGACAACAATATATTTCGTTAAGTGGCATTGAATTGTGAGTATGTATCTATTGTCATTATTTGTTCTTGTGAAAGGTCCAACGGTGTCTGCAGAAAGTACTTCGAATGGTTTAGAAGGTGTTGTCGTCACAACAGTCGCTTCCTATATGTCTTCTAACCTTATTGATTTTGCATTTTTCGCAATTTCTAACGAAATTACTTATATCGTTTATCTTATTTTTCTATTTGTAATATTCTCTTTGCTTTCAATATAACCGGTGTTGTCCAATATGTCCTCCCGTAGGGGTCATATGGTGACGCGTCAATACTTGCTTAATTTCATCCTGCTCGTTTACGAACCGTGGTAATAATAATAATATTATAGCTGGAAATGGCATGTTTTGCTATTTCCTTTAATGCATGCAGGGAATAGTTTCCTTAGTATGTTAATGTAGCTGTTTTTTTTTTGGTTTTGTTTTTTTTTTTTTCAATTTGTTGTTCAAATATTCTCTAAATTTTATACTTCCTTCTACATTTATTTTAAAATCTACATAAGAAATACCGAAATCAGATACTAAATAACTTTCCTGTTTATGTATTTTCCTACTATTTAAATTTGAAGAGATTTATTTCTGAAATTAACTCATATCAGAAAATATGCCTAAAAGTATATTTTTGATGTAATGTAAATGTCGATTTTTGTCGAACGTTCATTATAATTTTTTTGACAATTTTTTTTATTACTGTTTTTATTAATGTTTTATTCTTATTGCCTATTGCTTATTTTAATTTCCTCTCTAGTTTTCGCTGTTTTTTTTTCAAATTTTGTGTTGTGGTATAATAGTTAGTGGTGTAGCTAAGATTTTTCGTCGTATCGTCCCAATCCATTGGTGCTTATTGGGTAAAGATCTCAGATTAAGATGTCTGTGATCTTTCTGCAACGCTTCAATCTATTGTGGATGATAAAGATTGTCTAGAAATTTGAAGTTATGCAACGTTGAATCGCTATGTGTTGAAAAAAGTATTTGGTTTTGTAATTAATTTAGGGATGATTTGAATTCTAGGTGTTATAATTAACCTACATAATTAGTTATAAGCTGAATGGATTTTATTATGGGTTATTATAAGTTAGTTATTTGCGAAAGAAAAATAAAAAAAAATCTTTTTGATTAACGATGAATATTCTTATATTAAATTTATTTGATTAACTATTTTTAATTGATGTTGTTCTAGGAGGTCTTAAAGTTGAATTTCAAGTTTTTTTTTTGGAAAATATTTTTATAGATAGGGAAACTGCTCCATTATTCATCTCATTAAGCCGATATCCACGAAGAATGCATTGATTAAACAACATATTTTCATGAAATCATTGAACAAATAAGCAAAATTCGCTTACATGCTCTTATAGAATCGTTCAGTATTGTATATTTAGTAAATTTAGCTAGATTTATCCTGAGTTTTGTAAAACAAACCATTTTGCACCACGCTTCCATTTCCATCTCAAAACTCAAATCACTGCGCAATTATTCATCTCACGACGCCCCCATATTCATCACACTGCAATGCACTGTTAATCATGAATGAATCACATTATCAGTGCGTCTTGAACTGTCCTACAGATCAGACGTTTTTTCGGTTGCTTGTGGACTGGTCTTTGACTGCCTATAGCTTCAAAGTTTGTGTTTTGTCAGTGTGTCTTTTAAAGATTACCTGAAAGTTATTTCACATCAGTCTTTCTCAAGACTACCTACTTTTGAATTTAACATTTGTTTTAACTTTTTTCGTATCACCAGAAATGGCTGGACGGAAAAAGAAACCTCGCATCGCTGCGGGGAGGAAAAGAGAGGCATCTCTTTCTGACACATCGAGTGTCTGTAGTGACAATCCTTTTGATATTTTGCCTGAGCAAGAAGCTGGTGAAATGGAAGTTATTAATAATGAAACTATACAAAATATAAAATCTTCAAAAAAGGAGAAAGTTCCACCTACTGTGGTAACTATTTCTTCTGAATTTAATATATTCAAAAAGGAACTTTCAACGTTTGTTTCTGACGTTAAAGTTACCTATCAAATTGGCCGTAGAGGTGAATGCCGCTTATTAGCCGACTCAGAAAAGGGTCTTGATCGTCTTGTTCAGTATTTAACTGACAAGATGTACAAATTTTTTACATATGACACCAAGAACGCCAAGCCGTTCAAGGTTGTCTTGAAAGGTCTCACCAACGATCAAACCGTTGATGAGATCAAACTTACTTTAACAGAATTACTTGGCATAGCCCCTACCCAAGTAATTCTAATGAAACAAAAATCACGAGGCGAAAACAGTCAGAGAACTGGATTTTCCCTTGTTAATTATTTAATTCATTTTAACCGCAATGAGGTTAACAACTTAAAGTTTTTTGAAAAAGCACATGCTTTGTATAATGTGCGTGTAAAGTGGGAAATTTATAGGAAGTATGGCGGAGGTGAAAAGCATATCACCCAATGCCGTACTTGCCAACGTTATGGCCATGGTTCCAAATTCTGTAACATGGACCAAAAATGTCTTAATTGTGGAGACTCTTCTCACAAAAAGGACACATGTCCTGTGAAAGAGAGTAAAAATTTTCGCTGTACGAATTATAACGGCAACCATATGTCAAATTTTTATCAATGCCCAGTCCGTTTAGCAATTGTTGAGGCAAGGCAAGGTAAACAAAATTCAATTTCTCAATTAAAACCAACTTCAAAACAAAATTCTCCAAGCGTACCAGTGACGCATAGTTTACCTACTTCTTTGCATACCCGTTTAACTTATGCACAGGTTAGAGGTAGTTCGAACATTATACCGCCTAGTGTTGGTAGTTCGAAAATGACCGTTAATATGGGTAAGCAAAACACGCTAGAAAATAATTGTACACCTGTTACTCCAGCTAATATTGCTGCCGAAAATATTTTTTCTAATGTCAACTGCCTGGGGCCTATTACGGCAGGTAAACTTTCTTTTTTGCAACAGGCAATGTTCGATCTTATGAACGCCATGTTGCAGGCAAAATCAATGTTTGAAGCCATTCAAATAGGCACAAATTTTACTATTAAAATTGTTTCTAATTTAAAATTTAGCAATGATTTTAAATAAAACAATTAAAATATTAAATTGGAATGCTCGCTCATTGAAGGCCAATGAGAATGAGCTTTTTAATTTTTTAACAGTAAATAATGTGCATATTGCAATTATTACTGAAACATTTTTGAAACCTAACATAAAATTAAAATATGAACCCAATTACGTGGTTCATAGATATGATAGGATTCAGGGTTCCGGCGGTGGAGTTGCAATTGTTATTCATCGCCGAATCAAACATCGTGCTCTTTCCCATCTTGAGACGAAAGTTATTGAAACTTTGGGAATTGAAGTTCAAACTGAACTTGGGATTTTATTTATTGCCGCAGCATATTTACCATTTCAATGCACACGCGAGCACAAAAATTATTTTAAAGGTGATTTACAAAAACTCACCAGAAATCGTTCGAAATTTTTCGTAATCGGCGATTTTAACGCTAAACATCGTTCATGGAATAATTCTCAAAGTAATTCCAATGGCAAAATTTTATTCAATGATTGTTCTTCAGGATACTATTCTTTTTTGTCTCCGAATAGTCCTTCATGCTTTTCTTCTGTAAGAAACCCTTCAACAATTGATTTGATGCTAACAGATCAAAGTCATGTATGTAGTGATTTGATCACACATGCTGACTTTGATTCTGACCATCTTCCAATAACTTTTTCTTTATCCCATGAATCAGTTTTAAACCCTATGAGCTCTGTTTTTAATTATAACAAGGCTAATTGGGAAAGTTACAAAACTCATATTGAGAGAAATTTCAATAATGAGCTTGATTTGCAAAACGAAGTGAATATTGATTCCGCTTTGGAAGCATTAAAATGTGCAATTGTTGATGCCAGGAATTATTCTGTTCCAAAGGCTCAAGTGAAATTTGATTCATCAATAATTGACGAAAATCTTCAACTTCTAATTCGTTTGAAAAATGTCCGCAGACGTCAATATCAACGTTCTCGTGACCCTGTTTTTAAAACTATTTATAAAGATTTACAGTAAGAGATTAAACATAGATTTACTCTTCTGAGAAATCAAAATTTTGAGACTAAAGTTGAAAAATTGAACCCATATTCAAAACCATTTTGGAAGCTGTCGAAGATTCTTAAGAAACCTTCAAAGCCTATTCCAGTTTTAAAAGATGGTGAACGTTTTCTTGTATCCAATGAACAAAAGGCTCAAAGACTTGCTCAGCAGTTTGAGAGTGTTCATAACTCAAATTTGAATTTTGTGAGTCCAATTGAAAATGAAGTCACACGTCAATTTGATTTAATTTCTTCCCAGAATTTTTTACCTGCAGAAATAATTGAAACTAACTTGAATGAGATTAAATCAATTATTAAAAATTTCAAAAATATGAAAGCACCTGGTGACGATGGAATCTTTAATATACTAATCAAACATCTTCCTGAGAGCACAATGGAATTTTTAGTCAAAATTTTCAATTGCTGCTTCAAAATTGCATATTTTCCCAAATTATGGAAAAATGCAAAAATTACTCCCATTTTAAAACCGGATAAGAACCCAGCTGAAGTTTCAAGTTATCGACCAATCAGTTTGCTTTCTTCAATAAGTAAACTGTTTGAGAGAATTATTCTTAACAGAATGATGTCACACATCAACGAAATTTCAATTTTTGCAGATGAACAGTTTGGATTTCGCCATGGGCATTCCACAACTCATCAATTGCTCAGAGTTACTAATATGATACGAGCTAACAAATCTGAAGGTTATTCCACTGGAGCTGCTCTTTTAGACATAGAAAAAGCATTCGACAGTGTTTGGCATGAAGGTTTGATTGCGAAATTGCAAACTTTTAATTTTCCAATTTTCCTAATCAAAATTTTAAAAAATTATCTTACTGATCGAACTCTGCAGGTTGTCTATCAGAATTCAAAATCTGATAGATTTCCTGTCAGAGCAGGTGTACCTCAAGGTTCAGTCTTGGGTCCAGTCCTGTACAACATATTCACTTCAGATCTTCCTGATTTGCCTCCAAGATGCACAAAGTCATTGTTTTGCGATGACACAAGCATTTCCGTAAAAGGAAAAAGTCTTCGTGTCATATGCAGTCGATTGCAGAAAAGTTTAGATATTTTTTCTTCCTACTTGCAAAAGTGGAAAATCTCTCCCAATGCTTCTAAAACTCAAATGATAATTTTTCCGCATAAGCCTAGGGCTTCTTTCCTCAAGCCAAACAATAATCACGTTGTCAAGATGAATGGGGTTATTTTAAGTTGGTCCGACAAGGTTAAGTACTTGGGACTAATTTATGATAAAAAACTTATTTTCAAAGAGCACATTGAGAGTATACAAGCCAAGTGCATCAAATATACGAGATGTTTATATCCTCTCATTAACAGGAATTCTAAACTTTGTTTAAAGAACAAACTTTTGATTTACAAACAAATTTTTAGACCAGCAATGCTTTATGCTGTACCGATCTGGTCAAGTTGCTGTTCAACAAGGAAGAAAACGCTCCAAAGGATTCAGAATAAAATTCTGAAAATGATTTTGAAGCGTCCTCCTTGGTTTGGTACACTCGAATTACATAGACTTACTGGTGTTGAACCATTAGAAGCTATGTCAAATAAAATTATTAACAATTTTCGACAAAAATCGTTGCAATCTTCAATTGCTACGATAAGCTCTCTTTATAGCCAATAAGTTAGCAATTAAGTTAGTTGTAAGTTTACTTCCCCTTTTCTGACAAGTAGGTTTAAATCCCTACGAATGATAAGTCCTAATTGCGAAAGCAAACAAATCCTAACAATTAAAATAACAAATTTCTAACAGTGTTGAGAAGTCACCATTTGTGATTGGACACACATACTCATTATTTACTAATATTTATCATAAATACTTAAGCTACTAACAAATCCCCCCTTAAAAAAAAAAAAAAAAAATGAATCACATTATCATGAATGAACGTAGCCGCAGCCCGTCGTAGTAGGTTACCTAGATATCCGCTGTAGTTGTTTACATGCAAATATGGTAACCTAGGTAACCACTGCAGTGCTGTCCATTTATAACAATTATGTCGGAATAATTCAACATTTTCAGTATGATTTGTTCGTATTAACAGAAACCGATTTGGCAACTTTTGATTTTCTTCAAGGCAATGAAAACAGATGAAAATACATACAGTTGAAGTTTAGGAATTGTAGAAATTCATCTCATATATTTCTGCTAATTCAAGCTGGTTTATGGAAATTTGTGGTGAACGTTTCAAAGATTAAAGTATTCTTAGTGTAGTGAGTGATTTTGTTTAGTGATTAAAATAAAAAACGGTCCGCTTGTGATGAGAAAAACTTTGGTTGGCTGCTGAACGAGTCCCGTTGTAGACGTACAGAACATCGCGCGGATTTTGTTTTCTGAGATAGGTGATTGAAATAAATGAGTTTTCGAGTACAGATGCCTGACTATTATATCAAATTTAGAGCTTTTAAGTGAGTTCTTGAAGTTTCTACTTAATGAGAAATCTAAAGTGAACTAAGAAGAATCCATTCCATGGGTTAGCAGATTGGTTTAACAAGAAAATATGCGTTTTTTCCTGTTTTCAATTGTGTTTACATGTTGAATGAGATGAATATACGGGCTGAGATGAATAAGGGAGCGGTTCCCCTATTTATAAGGTTTTTTAAGCTGTGAGATTCGTCTTGTGTTTTTGTTATGTATATTCGCAAATTTTTTTTTTTGTTTTTGCTAGTATTCTGAAAGTTATCGGATTATAATTAAATAAAAATTATATTACATGATCTTTGAAAAAAAAAAGAATCTAAGAAAATATTACAGTGTTATTGATAAGTGTTTTACTAATCTGTTGGTTTATGACTGATTTGAGTAACTTGTTTCATAAATGTTTTTAAAATTGAAAAATATGTATTAGATTTTGAGTTTTTGAAATTAGTGAGACAATGAATATGTAATTTGGTAGAATCTGCATTGATATAGTTGCTCTGTCAGACTATACTCTAAGTATAATCGGATGAGAACAAAAATATATGAATACAATATTTCTAACAAAGTTACATGAACACATAAATATATAGTATCAAAAGTTAGGTTTAGCAAAACTGTTTAGCACATACTTCTGGACTATGAAAAAAAAAACTGTTTGTTGTTTTTTTTTTTTGGAGTTTAGGTTAGGTTTATTTTTTTTTAATGTCAAGTAATGTTTTAGTTTGGTTATTGTTTTTGTTTTCGAAAATAGGGAAAATATATCAATTATTTTTATGTCATATTTTGTAATGTTATGGTTATATATGAGTTGGTTCTGTTGAATAAATGAGTTGGATAAAGATCATTTAGATAAAAATATTAAAACGAATTGATATATAATTAGAAACATAATTAGGAATTAGGAATAATAAGGATTAGTAAACCAATAAAAAGGTTAGCAATATTATGTTAACTAATAATAAGTGTATAAATTTTGGAGTTATGAAATTACTTAATTTAAGCTACATAATTGGATTGTTTTTCTGTTTGTTGTGTTTAATTTAAAAATTTGTTACAATTTTATGATATTATAAAGTTATAGTTCAGTTCGTGCTCATCTTCCAGCCAGAACAGACGCAAGTGCTCTTGATCGCGAGAACAATACGCATTCGATACCCTTTTGTTCGATTAAGATTGCCGTACGTTGCTATATTTGATATTATTTCGCAGTGGTTTGCTCGCCGCGTGTGACTTATGGAAGTGAACAATAGTCCAAAAATGCGCGGGGATACTGTCTGTGTCGATTTCAGAGCATGTCCAATACGACCGCCAATTAAAGAGGTAGAAAAACTCCTCAGAGACAGAAGGAAGTTGGATTTTAGTCTGTGCAAGGCGATACAGATGCACCATGTACGGCACTGTATTCTGATAACGTTCCACGGGGGACGTGAAATAGCCGAACAGTTCGTGAAGCAGAATAGCGTTAAACACGCTATCTCCCATCAACAAACTCGATACACCATCCCAGTGCACATTGAAGACGATGCCATCGAAGTTCGAGTGCACGATTTGCCGATTCATGTCGAATCAAACGCGATTTGTAAGCAAATGGCGGCATACGGAGAAGTTGTATCTACTAGATACGATAAGTGGAAAAACTTTTTTGGTGGTGTTTACAGCGGTGTACGTATTTTACAAATGCGCTTACACCGACCAATCCCGAGCCATGTTGGCTTTGTATTGAATGATTTCTCGGAGCCATTTCTGAGTCGAGTTTCCCACGAAAATCAGATAGCAACTTGCCAATATTGCACTAAGGAGGTGCATTTTGGAAAATCCTGCACTGAAGCAGCGAAAGGCAATTCACCACTACCATCCAATATGCAACCGAACACCACTGCAACCGCTCCCATTCAACTAGCCGGTACCAACAACGAAGCCGAGGCTCCAAACGCGAGGTCAAAGACACCACCACTAGCGGAGACACCAACAATGACGAACGTAGCAGAAGCAGCAGCTGGAACGAGCCCGTTACAGCTAACCGACAAATTCACCACCGTGGACAAAAAACACAACAGACCAAAGAAGACACAAGGGCAAGAGCAGAAACCACCGCAAATCGTATCAGAGAGCAGTGAAGATGAAAGCGTGAACTCGGATAAAGGCTGCCTCGCCACCCCGGAAAAAAATTTTAGCCCGTTCGAATAAACAGCAGCATTCTTTATAATTTTGTATCTGGCACCGTAAAGCCGAGTTGCATTGTGCCGTGTCAAATAAACAATTTATTAAAAAAAAAGTTATAGTTAGATTTATTACACAATAATTATTGAAAATAATCGTAACGGGTTAAAGTTTAAACCTCCTAACAATTCTAGAGTCTGGTCATCTTTAAAGTGCCAGGCATCCGGGGTATATAAAAAAAATTAAATTATTATGGCAACGAGACGCTAGAGTCCGTGCCTTCCACTACTTATTCACCCGGGCATCCGATAACCATTTTGGTTCGGGCATCTGGGGCAAAATTCCTTCAACTATTTTTATATTTTATTTATTGTTGGGTGCAGACCTGCTACCCTATTCTACTATATATTTCATAACATGGCTCCCAGGAATATATCTTTTCTTAATTTCTATGCCTTGCTATAGATTTTTAGTTTATTCGCATAGCAGGGCAAGCTGCTAGGGATTTTGAGCCTATTCACCTAGCAGCTCTTTAATAAATAAATAATTTTTTTTCTGCGGGTTTTCACCTCGCTTTCATAACGACGATTATTTATCGTAGTTTTTTAGTTAAGTTTAGTTTAGAGTTTGAGGAAAAGGATTATTTTGAATAAAGGATAATTTTGGTAAGTGGCATATCAAAGTGTTGTGGACAACCCTGTTGCGCTGCGCATGTTTTCTCGTTCAACCGACGCAGCGCAAAGTCGCAGGGCTCGCCACGGCAGCATAGCTGTCATGTGCGATGCTGTAAATGCGCATAATAGATGATAGAATGTTGTCCGGCCATTACAGTTTGTTGTACCGTTTTAACGTGTCGTGAATAAATAGCTTATAATTAGTTGTAATCGGGACCGTTTATTTACTCCGATGTAAAGAGCCTTTCGAGTATCATTTCCGGGGTACCACGGTCCAAAACAAAGTGAAAAAAAAATAAGAGAAAAAAAAGTTAATGTTAAAATGTTACTCTCACCTTAGGCTGGTCAGGCTCAAGATGAAAGCTGTTCCTTTATTCAGGTACACAGAAGTGACCAGCTTCGTGTACCAGAACAAGGAGATTTATAATAAAACGAAAATCATGCTCTTTTTTTATTTTTATTTTTAAATGAAAACGAGAATATATGGGATTGAACCATGCAGTTAAGATAGATAGGGAAATATCCATATTAGAATCTGATTTCATTTGTCAAAATATATTTAATTTTGATTTTGTCGAATGTTATAATATTTTTAATATCGTAATAATTTCACGATGCCATGTATTGACATTCGTGACCACCACTTCGAATTGATATTCGTCGATTTGATTGTTGGTTTCTAGAATTTCTTGCGAAATATTATTAAATAATTCATTGGCCAATTTTATTTGGCTTTCAAGGTCTCTTCTTTGAGCCTTGTGTTAATTGCCTTTTTATGTAACTATGCAATTTTCTTAATTCTAAGTAACTTTCCATAGGGGAAAAACAATACAGTAATCAACCATATATTTTGTTGAGACAATATTCACTTGCTAGTTTATGATAAAATAAATAGTTTATTTATTTTAAACAACCGCTATTGTTACTTAAAAGTTTGTTTGTCACTATTTGAACTAAGAATCTCTTTGAATTAACATGAAATTTGGTTGCTTTTACCGACATTTTTTTCGTGATTATTTATAACATTATTTATTTTACCTTCAAGCATCGATAGTTACTCATCACACAATCGATTTCAAGATGCGGCTGGTCGTTTTCCTGGTGGGATCTTCATGACCAGTGCTCTGATCAATCCTTTTTTCTACCGAACACAAAAATATCAGTCATTCAATTTCATCTTATCCGTTTTGTGCGAGACTTCGTACACCGTTCGTCTCTCCGAGCTGTCACGTTCAATTTCGTTTTCCGATTGCAAAATAAAACGAACGGGCATTACGATCATCTCTTTTCCTCTCTAGTGTAGAATCCTCGCAATCCGGTTCGCACTACTTTATGACGATTTTTTTCGCATTTTCCTTTTGTTCAATATCCATTGATTTTTAGTGGCAATGAACGACCGGAAAAAAATTCATTTGACCGGCAGTCGCTGTATGCTTCTGATGCGTATATTCTGTTACAGCATTTTGGTGGCTGGAGGCGCTTGTTTTTGTTGTTGTTGTTATTAATGTTTAGCGACCATGGAAAAGTAAGGTGTTGAAGCTGTTTGATTAATTCTTCATACATCTCTCAAAGCATCCATAGAAATCAAAGCATCGCGTTTGGACATGAGTAGTGTAGTTACATCTGCCAACGCGGCTAGCACTTTATGTTGCGCAGCACGCGTCGCGGCGGTGCACAGTGGGGCGGCTCCATACAAATGCTGGCCAAGCGAAAAAATATCTTCAAATCATGGAAAATACATGGTTTTTATATAATTTTGGGACGCTGAGTCCGAATTTGATATTATTTTTGCATGAAAATGCGTATTTTTGACGCCAGGGAAAATTTCATGTTTTTTATATATATTATATGAGGAAAATTTTACGTCGGTTTCAATCTTTTGGAAAATAAAATGCATGATGCTTGAAAGACTTTCATATGCCATAAAAAACATAAAATATTAATCAGTTATTAAGAAAAAGAAAAAAAAATTAAAAATATGCTTCGTGTTGAAAATTGCTGACTTGTTTTTTTTTTTTCAAAGTGACTATTGATTCTTTTTATCGCATTCGCATTTTTTTTCCATTCACTTTCATCTTCATCTTTATTTTTGTGTTCATTTTCAATACAGTTTTAATATCTTCAAGAAGGGTTTTCGAAATGCAGTTTCTAACGTCAAAATAATTATTCACTATTTGCTCTGTAGAAATTAGCAGGCGATGTATTATGTTATGGTTTATGTTTACACGATTGTTTTTACATGTGACTGGTATGATATAAACTTAAAACATGACTTTGGTAGTCAGTGCTGGTGATCCAAAACATAAACAATGACTAGTTTTTGATACTTCGTAAATTATCGAAATATAGATCAGTTAAACTTGTAAATATGCAAATAGTGTGATTAATTATACTGAAACTTGTTTGAAAACGTTGTTATTATCAGACTAATATGAGCCATTTGTTATTATGTAGACGGTTTGCAGTGTACAATTCAAATTTACATTTTTGAAATCCGACATGTGCCGAACACTCGTTGTTTCTCTTCGAAAGAAAGGTACTCTGCGCAACTCTGCGCAAGATCGGACTAGATGCATTTTAAGGCATTTTTTCCAAGCTATCTTTTTAAAACTAATGCCAATAGTGCCAAACCCTGCCGTTTAAACTTTAAACGCTGTTTTATGCCAAAAATACGTAATTTTTTGATTCCGTCAATTTATACATATATACATTATCCAATGATGAGGATTATACATTATCCAATGATGAGGATTATACATTATCCAATGATGAGGATTTATTCTCCACTATTTTATAGACAACTTTCACTTAGACGTCATCAAGATTTAAGTTACTCTTGGGGCTCCAGCAAATTTCGCAACATTGCATTTTTTTCAAGAAAAACGCTAAAAAATGCTGACTCAGTACACTTTGAAAAATCATAGAAAATTCAAATTTTGTCGTAATGCTCTAAAAATTTGGATCCTGTCACTTCAATAGTATACAACTATAGAAAAACTATAATTGAAATGAAATTCACATTTTCAATTTTGGGTCGATGGCCAGCGATTCCCCACTGCGGTGGTGTACTTTGTCCGAAGCTAATTTAGATTTTCGCATCGCTAAGTACAGGTCAGACTCGATTATATATAGTCTCTGATTTTTTTCCACTATATATAATCGAATTTTATATATAATCGAATCAGAGAAAAAATTTATTTTATTCATTTTACATGAATGTTTTATTATTTTCGAATAAATAGGAAGAATTTTATTTTTGACTCATCCCCCTAAAAGTAAGCAAACACAGTTCTTATAAAAATTATACATATATCTTGTAGTTATTCCTGGTGTAATTGCTGTCAAATGGAAAGAAAAAGTTAGATCAGTATATATTGATTTGTCAACTCGTTTGTTTTTAATTTCTCAAATTTTTGAAAATTTTCAAATTATTCGTTTGTTTCTAAATTTTTGTAATTTCTTTTTTTTAATTTTTGAAATTATTTTTATTAGGATAATTTTATTAAGGTATTTCAATTTCTTTTAATTTTTAAATTCTTTAAAAAAAACCAAAATTTTTCATTGTTTTTAATTATTTTTTATTTTTTTCCCTTTCTATCAAGCGTAACGTATTTTTTGGATGCTCTCTTACGAAATTTTCGCTCTAGATCACATTTGAAATTTAAAAAAAAAAATTTTGCTGCTGTATATACTGCCGTTCTTATGCACGCTGGGACAACTATGCTTGGAACGGCAGTATAATCGAGTTTGAAATTATATATAATAGAATCATATACATATAATCGAGTCAATATATAATCGAGTCTCTATATAATCAAATCCGACCTTTATATCATCGGCCTAACAGATAGATACTTTTGAATTCGATAGTTATCAGGAGGCTAATTTTTCAAGTCAATTTGTATGCGGGAAATTCTTTTTCGTTATACATTAATAGTGTTCTCCATACATTGTTGATGATCCTATTCATGCATCAAACATCAATGTTGAAGTCCGCCTGCTTCGCCTTCGCCTTAATCCGCTCCTGGGTACCAGAAACAACTAACAACTCACAACTAAAATTGAGCTAGTTTCAACAATTCAATTTAGGTGGCCTCTAATGTTTCTGCTGAATTGCAATCTACCTTTAATTTTTTGCATCTAAAAAAAACACAGTTTGTAAGACGGTTATCAACCAATACATCACAAAACTATCAACTCAATTGTAGAACGTGATTTGTCAGGGCATAAGGATTGACATTTTCCACTATTTAAGCATAACGAATCAGAAAAAAAATGGACTGAAAAATTAGCCTACTGATAACGATGGATATAAAAAGAATAGAGTATATATCGGCTTATCTGTTGGGCCAATGATATAAGCGAAGCAAGAATCTGAATAAGCTTCGGAAAAATATAAATTACAGCCGCGCGCAACGCAACATATGGTATAATGCTAGCCGCGTTGGCAGAAGTAAAAACACTACTTGTGCCTGTCGGCGCTTTGCGACGTATAACTACGACGGACTTCAGCATTTCGCATGAAGAAATATTCAAACTATATCTCCACCTCATTTGTCCTCGAGCAATTATCGCTAAACATCAACAACAACAACAACAAACTTCTCCACCAAAAAATAACGTGCATCTGTAAGCAGTGCCCCAATTCCATCCGATACAGCGAAAAAGCATTCACCGACCGTTTTTTGACCGTTCAGACAGCCAGTCAAGAACCAGTCAAGAACGAGAGAAACGAAAGTAAAACACGCCACATGCTGCCGATCATACTCTAGTTTGCTCCGTTCAACATACATTCATACATCGAGCGGGAGAGTTTTAAAATTGGCTTCTCCGAAACTGCGGTCGCTATCGTTAGAAAAAAAATCGTCACACGAGAGAAAGAGAAAAACTTGTTTTCGTTCGCCCGATCGTTTCTGCCGTTCAATTCAAACGAAAAAAGCATGTGCATTCATCGCAGTCACAATCAAATTTCGATCCCTTCTCAAGCACTGTTCATGACTTCAAGCACCGAAAGTAGCTCATCACACACAATCGATTTCAAGATGCGGCTGGTCGTCTTCCTGGTGGGATCTTCATCACTTCAAGCACCGAAAGTTGCTAATCACACACAATTGATTTCGAGATGCGGCCGGTCGTTTACTTTAATCAGGATCGAACCCATCCCATTGCTAATATAATGTTTAGCTTCCACGCATGCGGTCCATGGGCGGAAGTCTGCACTTCTTGATTTTCCACGATGGTGACAGTTTGGTCCCCCACCGTTTTTACTGTTTCTTCATGAGATGGGTTATTTCCATTTTCTGATACTTTTTATTTTCACTATTCAACATTCTTAATAAACTTTTTCACTGTCAACTACTTCACGGTCGCCATGAACTAAACTATTTTTGTTGCAATTTCCTCGGGACTGTGATACCATAGTTTTGAGGTGTGATACCACACATGTCTAGTTTTGGACTGACTTTTATTAAGTTAATTTGAAATAAGTAAACTTATTCTCTACACAACTTATTTTCTACACAGAGTATATAATTCTAGTCATGATTGCTAGTCATGAGTTTTGAAGTTGTATTCAGGTGTTCAAGCTGAGTTCACCAATCACGCGTAACACTCATAGGTGTTGGTAAACTCCATAACGTACCCCTTTTTCGAACGCGCATCTCGACAACAGCGCGACCGCAGCGCGAAGAAGGTCGCCGTGAAACAAAACAAACAGAACTAGGCCATCTGGCAATATTGTTGCTGTTCGAGTGGTGAGCTTGCTCTTGGCCAGCATTCTTTGCTATGCGGAAAAGAAACAAGCTTGAATGTAGAAAGCAAAGTTGCTGATTATCACAATCATTCATGATTCATCATCGTCGCTGCTCACTAGTGACTTGGTACTAGAGCTGCGGCCTATCGCATCATCAAGTATAACAGTGCTTAATGAACTGTTTGGGTGTATTCTATCCTTTACTTCTTCTCCTGCTATTGTATCTCACTGAGTTACCACATTCGGCCACCCGAAAAAAAGTTACTCACCATCAATTCGACTTACAGCTGAAGCGAACGAAGCGTCGGGAAAGACCAATAACGTTTACAAAGGAAAAAAAACACCGTTGGTTTTGGTAAGAATAGATTCGTACAAGACCCAAACAAACGTCGCCGCCTAGGGTGAGCAAGCGAATTCTCTGTTTATCGAATAGGGTGTTCGATACATCTGAGAAGGGGTGTATTCTTGACAGAATAAATTTTGCGGAATATAGTTTAAGGAATTAGTTTAGATGTTCGCACGTATTGTTCGAGATGTTTGAAAAGGAAAAAATGACATTCTTTCAATGTATGTTTTCATTTTTATGTTTCTTGAAGTCAACTGATTATAGGTTTCTGGAATTTAAAATGAATTTAACAAAACTGAAAGCATCGATAAGGCACCTATATTTTATTGCCCCTGTGGCAGCTGCCTTTTCCTTCACAACATCCTTCATCTTTGTTTTTAACGCGGGGCAGTTCATCACTGCTAGACTCTTTTAATTTTTAAAAACTACAACTACGCAGCACTGTTGGCTGAAGAAAGCTAATCGCTTCGGTACACCAAAAAAAAAAGACCCGAAGAATATGACTGATGCAAATCGTACGAACGGTGCGAACGATGCAAATGAAGTGAATGATGCGAATCATCTGAACATTCTGAGTGATTACCACGGAAAAAAACCTCTGTCTTCTCTATTGATCTGATCGGGTCCGAAGCGAAGATGGTGCGAAGTGAAAAAAAACTTCTCATACGTGAGTCACTCACCATGGTACGGGACAATCAACGCGTTCGTTTCATTTATGAGTGCATGTTTTGTTGCCACTGAACTGAGTACTTCTGGTTGCAGACAACGTATTTGAGTGTAATGAAGTGATAATCAGCAACACTGGTAGAAAGTTGATATTTGATATTGAGAACACAACAAGGAACAAATTGCAGTAAACACTTGACTTGTTGTGTTAATGGAAAAGGAGGTCTAGCGGTTCTGTAAAATAAGATTTCACAGTCCGTCAATTAAGTACCAGGATCGTAAAGATCTAGGGTACATTTTTAGCGTGGGAATATTTTACCACAGATGGAACAAACTGACTTGGTATGGTTTTTCAAGATTTTCGAAACAAACAATGCTATTTTTTAACAGTTTTTCTGGAATATATATATGAAAGTAGACTCATTGGTGATAAAATTCCCTAGGCTTTTGCAGTTATTGCTATACCTTTCTACAAGTAAGACAAAAATCGCAAAATGAAATAGTGTGCTATAACTATTCTATTAAAACTAATACATACCTTCTGCAGATGACTTTCCGAAAAGGTAGTTGCCTTAAGATCCAAAGCCCTTTTTACTACTGTTTCTATAATGAGCATCATGACATCGCATTGCAGAAGATTTGAAAGCATACTGTAATAAAAGAAAGGTGGGATTAGTCAGACAATTAAATAGAAAATTTGAAGATGATTTACAGAGGAAAATATAAAATTGTTGGATTGGCCAGCATAGTCTCCTAACTTAAACCGTTAAGAGCCAGTTCGCGAGAGGTTCAATCGCATGTTGTTTTGATGTTCTCCGATTGGGATGAAATTTTCAGCGTTTGTTTGTCTATTCAAGGTAGGAAGTTTTGCAAAATTTGAATTTTTTTTATTGAGGTTAAGTGGGATAAAACGGCCCTTGAAAATGATATGTGCAAAAACGTCCAAATTCTAAAAAGTGCAATAACTCCTGCTAGACTTGATGGATTTTTCTAAAAGTTTGTGGTATTATTCTACACTAAAAATACTTCAAAACGCATGGTCACAATATATGGCAAAAAGGTAACATGACGAAAAAAACGCATTTTACTTTTAAAAATCGTCAATTTTCAGAGCCATGCTACTCTTCTCAATATCGCTAGAAAAAATATCTGGATATATCATTTTGTAGAGCAACTCAAGAGGTTTAATGTCATGTATAAGCCAAGTGTGCCAAATGGGGTAAAACGACCCTAGAAGGTGTTTTTTTAAACAGTCAAAATCACTATCTAGACTTAACAGATTTTGCTGAAAATTTAGATAACCACTCAACCTTATCAGAACTACCGACTTTACCAGAGGATACGCCATTTAGGGTAAAACGTTTCTTGAAGAATTTTTTTTCGAAAATTGCCGTCAAAACCACCAAAACTGCAAGAACTCGGGTTAGACTTGATAGATTTACTGAACATTTAGATTATTGCCCTACTTAAACACGAACTTAAGGGCAAGATGGCAAAAGTGACAAATAGATTTAAATGACGAAAAAAATATTTTTCTTGGAAAACACTTGGCGATTTTCGGGGTGCTATTTTCTCTACAGCAGCGGTTCTCAACCTTTTTTTGTCCGCGTACCCCTTGGCGATATTTCCCAAATCAATTGTACCCCTTGGTTTGTAATGTTCTCGCAGAGTGAGAGAGAGTAGTGGTAGATCACGTTGTGGTAGTCTAGTTTAGGTTTCAAATTGAACTGTGATTTGTTTGATTGCTACAGTCATGTTTTAGGAGCAAGTTTGAACAACAAATAATGTATTATAAAAAAATTCCTTTGTCCGCCAATACTGATTTTTCTTTCGCGTACCTCCAGAAGGCTCTCGCGTACCCCTAGGGGTACGCGTACCCCCGGTTGAGAACCACTGCTCTACAGAAATGGTCCAGAACCCAAAGTTTGCATTTTATAAAACAACTAATAAGCTTTTATTTGATATCAAACAAGATGCATCATTTGGAAATTGACTAAAAAGGACTGATAGTTTCAAGAAAAGTATCAAACCTGGTATAAGACATGGTTGAAGCAAATGAAGTTAGTTATTGTTTGCGTTTCATGTTCATCTTTATGATTTGATTTACTTCTAAATTTACTGTCATCGTTCTCATCCTTCGCTTTTTGCCTTTTTCCTAGAAAGGTATAGCAATCACTTGCAGAACCGAAAGTATAAAAGTGCTCCAAAGGGCCGAATGGCATATATCACTCGACTCAGCTCGACGAGCTGAGCATTTTCTGTATGTATGTGTGTGAGTATGTGCACATTTTTATTCTCACTCACTTTTCTCAGAGATGGCTGGACCGATTTTCATGAAATTAATTGCAAATGAAAGGCCTTATCGTCTCATAAGACCCTACTGAATTTCATTGTAACTGGATTTTTAGTTTAGAGGTTATGTATCGAAATGTAAAAATCATGAAACATAATTATCTCGAAAACTTCACAACCGATTTGAACAAAATTAATTTCAAATGAACGGGCTGCCTGAAAAACCCTTAACTTTTGAATATTATAAAGATTGAACTTGTGGTTCAAAAGTTATGAAAAGAAACGTGTTCTGGAGACTATTTAATCATGTTTCTCAGAGATGGCTGATTTCCATAAAATCAGAGTCAAATGGAAGGTCTAGTTGCCCCATAAGACCCTATTGATTTGTTTTGCAATCGAACTATTACTTTGCCTGTTAGGTTTAAAAATGTGAAATCCAGTTATGAAAAGGAACATATTCCGAAGACTACTTGGACTCACTCACTTTTCTCAGAGATGGCTGACCCGATTTCCACAAAATTAGTGTCAATTAATAAGTCTAGCTGCCTCATAACACCCTATTAAATTTTACTTTAATCGAACTGTAACTTCGTCTGTAATGAACCGATATGTGAAAATCACAAAACTTCATTATCTCAGAAACTACACAACCGATTTGATCAATATTATTATCAGATGAGCGGGCTAGTTAAGGGTTAACTGATGAATTATGATTAAATACATGGTTTCAAAGATTGGCTGCCCTATACGTTCCCATTTCTTTTGATTATAATCGAACTTAAGCAACCGTTATGTATTAAATTGTTAATAGACTAACCAAAGTCTTTTACCTCAAAGATTATATGACTTATTTCCAAAAACTAAAAGTGTTCGTCTTTAAATTCAAAATGGTGTCCAGGGTCAATGTTTGGTGTTTTTGCATCATATCGATTACGGAAATATCCATATTGAGTATTATTCGGTCATTTTCGACTGTTCCCTAGAAGTTAGCATTTAGCAATTCAAAGTGGTGCCTGAGGTCAATTGTTAGCTAATTATATCAATCTGGCTTCAGAGATACTCATATTGGCTGGTATTTGGTTATTTGAGGCTGTTTTTCACAAACCGGAAGTCGCCATCTTGGATTTAAAAATGGTATTTAAGATAATTTCTAGCCTCTGAGTGTTATTCTGCTTGAAGAAACACGCTTATTGGGTGTTATTTGATCATTTCCGGCTGTTTTCCAGGAACCGGAAGTTGCTATCTTACAATTCATAATGGTGTCTGAGGTCAATCTTTAGCTTCTTGCTACATTCGGGCTCTGGATATACTCATATTAGGTGGTATTTGGCCACTTTGGGCTGTATTTCAGAATCCGAAAGTCGTCATTTTGGACTTTAAAATTGCCTGTGAAATCAATTTCTGTCATCTGGGCGTAAGTCTGGTTCCGAAAAAAATCATATTGAGTGGTAAGCGGTCATTTCCGGCTGTTCGCTAGACACAGGAAGTCACCATCTTAAAATTTAAGATTGTGTCTGTGATTAATTTTTAGCTTCTGGGCATCTTTCTGGTTCGGAGAAACTCATATTTAATGTGAATCGTCCATTTCAGGCTGTTTTGCAGGAACCGGAAGTTGCCATTTTACAATTCAAAATGTTGTCTGAAGTCGATTTGTGGCTCCAGTGCATCATTGCGATTCCGGAAATACCCATATTGGGTGGTATTTGGTCATTTGCCGCTCTGAAACCGGAAGTCGCCCTTTTGAATTTCATAATGGCATTTGGAGATAATTTCTGGATTTTGACCGTCATACTGGTTAAAGGAAAACTCATATTGGGTGGTATTTGGTCATTTTCAGCAGTTTTCAAAAACCGGAAGTCGCCATCTTAGAATTCAAAATTCTATCTTTGGTCGATTTTAGCTCCTGTGTATTATTCTACATCCGAATATTATTATATTGGGTGGAAATCGGCCATTTTTGCCTGTTTTCCAATCCAAAATGTTGCCTGAGGTCGATTATGGAACATATTTGTTATCACTAAAAACATTTACCTGCCAAATATGGTTCCATTTAGTTGATTAGTTCGCGAGATGTGCAGAAATTTGTGCAAAAACATGTGCTTCCAGAAGAGGGAGGGGCGTCGAACCATTATGGACATATTTGTTATCTCTAAAAACATTCACATACCAAATTTGGTTGTATTTTCTTGATTGGTTCTTGAGCTGTGCGAAATTTGTGTTTCATTCGTATGGCACCCTCCCTTCTAAAAGAAGGAGGGGTGTCAAAACATTCTGGACATATTTTTTACCATTAAAAATATCTACCTGCCAAACTTGGTTCCATTTAGTTGATTAGTTCTCGAGATGTGCAGAGATTTGTGTTTCATCCAACTATAACTATGGATATATTTTGTTACCCCTTAAAACATCCACATGCCAAATTCGGTTTCATTTGCTTGGTTGGTTTTTGAGTTGTGCAGAAATTTATGTTTCATTTGTATGGGACCCCTCCCTTCTAGAAGAGTAAATCTATTTTTACAAATAAAAGTTTGAATGAGAAAGGCTGGGTCTGACCGCTAGGTGGATTAACATAGGTTTTTCCAGACTGTTGGTCAAAAAATCGTACTACTCTGGTTGCTGTTGTATCAATAAAAATTACAATCATTTGAAAAAATCACCACTTCGAACACTGATGCTCAACAATTTATACTCATGATGTTCTTCAACGTTCATCAAAGCACCATCTTTCTAAGTTTTGCCTGTATAAATATTGCAGGAAGTCGTGCAAATAATGATTTTATTTACTCCACGGATAATTAGGAACTCGGTTGAAATTATTTATTTTCGCAACCATCATATGGATAATATCTTTTACCTTGTTTGATGCTTATCTTGAACTTAGTGAAAAAGTCAAGAAAAACTTTAGTCCTTTTAAGTCAGTTTCCGAATGATGTATCTGGATTGTATATCAAATAAAATCTCTTTAGTTGTTCGGATTCTGGACCTTTTCTGTAGAGAAAATAGCACCCCGAAAATCGCCAATTATTTTCCAAGAAAAATATTTTTTTAGTCATGTTAATCTATTTGTCACTTTTGTCTTCTTGCCCTTTCCAGGGTGGCCACTCAAAACCCGAAATTAAATTCCCGGTTTTCTCCCGGATCGTTCAAATATTTTTGCCTTTCTCCTAGAAAGGTATAGCAATCACTGGAAAAACCAAAGGTATAAAAGTGCTCCAAAGGGTCGAATCTCGTATATCAATTGACTTAGTTTGACGAGCTGAGCATTTTCTGTATGTGTGTGTGTGTATGTGTGTGTGTAACGCTCTCCAAATCTCAATCGATTTTTTCAGAGATGGCTGGACCGATCTTCATGAAATTAATTGCAAATGAGAGGTCAAGTTGCCCCATAAGACCCTATTCAATTTCATTGCAATCGGATTTTTAGTTTAGAGGTTATGTTAAAGAATGTGAAAATCAAGAAACATGATTATCACAGAAACTATTCAATCGATTCTAACAAAATCGGTTTAAAATAAACGAGCTACCTAAAAAACCCTTAACTTTTGAGTTTCATGAAGATTTAACGTGTGGTTCAGAAGTTACAGAAAGAAACGTGTTCTAGAGAGTGTTTAATCTCACTCATGTTTCTCAGAGATGGCTGAACCGATTTCCACAAAATCAGTGTCATTTGGAAGGTCTAATTACCCCATAAGACCCTATTGATTTTTTTTTGTAATCGGACTATTACTTTGCCTGTTATGTTTAAAAATGTGAAATCCAGCTTTGAAAAGAAACATATTCCGAAGACTACTTAAACTCACTCACTTTTCTCAGAGATGGCTGAACCGATTTCCACGAAATTAGTGTCAAATGAAAGGTCTAGTTACCCCATAAGACCCTATTGATTTTTTTGCAATCGGACTATTACTTTGCCTGTTATGTTTAAAAATGTGAAATCTAGCTATGAAAAGGAACATATTCCGAAGAATACATAAACTCACTCACTTTTCTCAGAGATGGCTGAACCGATTTTCACGAAATTAGTGTCAAATGGAAGGTCTAGCTGACTCATAACACTCTGTTGAATTTTACTGTAATCGAGCTGTAACTTCGTCTGTAATGTACCGAATTGTGAAAATCACGAAACTTCATTATCTCAGAAAGTACACAACCTATTTGATCAATAGTATTATCAGATGAACGGGCTAATTAAGGGTTAACTGATGAATTATGATTTAACACGTGGTTTCAAAGTTTGGCTGCCCTATACGTTCCCATTTCATTTGATTATAATCGAACTTAAGCAACCGTTATGTATTAAATTGTTAATAAAACAACGAAAGTCTATTATCTCAAAGATTACACGACTTATTTGAACATAACTAGTGTCATACGAACGAGTCATCTCTCAAACTCACAAATAACAAACTTCATAGCAATTTGATATGTAGTTCAAAAGTTATGGAAAGAAAAGAAATTCAAAGGCTATTTAAAAGTATACCTGCTTTGATCAATATATGTGGCCTCAAAATAATTTAAATGTGTTATCGTACCATTTGAATGTTCCCGGTATCGCTCGTGATTGAATTGTTCGAAATTAAGAGTCATTTCTTTTATTTCGCTATTTCTTGAGCATTCACATTATATATATTTTTATATATTTTATTTTATACATTTTATACTTCAATTACAACATCATTATTTTAGAACCCAAAAAGTGAATACACATTCACTGGATTGAAGCGTTCATGTAAATCTATTTTTACAAATAATAAGTTTGAATGAGAAAAGCTGGGTCTGACCGCTAGGTGGATTAATTTAGGTTTTCTGGTTGATTGTACTTTTGAATTCTGTAATTTTCCATGCAGTTAAGGAATAAAAAAGCGTGACTTTCGATTTTCATCTCAATATGCTCTAAGTCACTTCTTGACGTGTTCAGCATTATTGGAATCAAGAGATATAGTCGCAAAAAATCGAAAAATGCGAAGGATGTCACCTTTCCGAGGGGAGATGTCAACAAGTATCTTATAAACAACGCATATAATACTCATTACCGAGGAATTCTAGGCTAAATTAAGTTTGAAGTAATCGTTTTTACCTCAACCAGATAAGATTCAATATATAAAAGAGTAATATATAAAAGAGTATTTTCATAACACTTAGAACACGTTACTTCAGCAGCTCACGCATCTCCTCATCAATATTAATTTCGTGTCCTCCTTCGACAACCTGTACTGTATCGTACACCAAGCGCTGCGCTACAAGTCTGTCTTTTTCCAAATTCATGACTACGCACTCCTTGTTCACGGAGAAACCCCGCTCCAACGTGGCATTGCCATGCGATAGAATCAGAATCTTCTTAATAAACACAGTAAAGTTAGGAAGTTTCCTGCCTGAAGCAGCTATCAGATCTCTACAAAAAGTATCAAGGTAGGAAGTCAGCAATGTCTTCGTCGAATGCATACTCAATAGTTGTGAGTATTCTTGGCGACATCTATCAGCTACAGTTCCCGCGATATTATCGTTGTGAACCATTTGCTCTAGGCAAAATTCGACCCATTTGAACGCTACTTCCGGGGATCTTACCTTGGTCAAGTTAGCTTCCAAGAGAAAGATGAATAAAAACAAAAACTGTTTTATGCACTGTAAGATATGTCAGCCATCTTTTCCGGGTCACAGGACTAGTCTTTTTTTGGTTAAGTATTCGAGGAAACTTACTTAAGAAATTTTGGTCGTGTGATCGCCATGAGATGGCTGACAAAAAATGGGTTTGTATGGCACAATCCCACCCTCACTGGCACAATCTCACCCCGGCTTATAATGTTCAGTGAAATTCCCGGTTTGTTCCCGGTTTTTCCCGGTTCCAAACGATTCCAGGTTTTTTACCGGTTCTCCCGGTTGGGTGGCCACCCTGGGCCTTTCGTATTAAACTAGAGTAATAAGAGTAAATAGAGTAAAAGTCTAACCCGATTTCTTGCAGTTTTGACGGCATTTTTCGAAAAAAAATTCTTCAAGGAACTCCGAGTTTTACCCCGAATGGCGTATCCTATGGTAAAGTAGGTAGTTCTGGTAAGGTAGAGTGATTATCCAAATTTTCAGCAAAATCTATTAAGTCTAGCAGGAAATATAGTTATTTTAGTGATTTCGACGGTTTTTTGAAAAAAAGAATCATTCTCGTGTCGTTTTACCCCAATTGGCACACTTGGCTTATACATGACATTAAACCTCTTGAGTTGCTCTACAAAACGCTATATTCAGATATTTTTTCTAGCGATGTTGAGAAGAGCAGGATGGCACTGAAAATTGACAATTTTTTGAAGAAAAATGCATTTTTTTCGTCATGTTACCTCTTTGCTATATATTGTGACCATGCTTAGTGTACCACTGGAATAATACCACAAATTTTTAGAAAAATCCATCAAATCTAGCAGGAGTTATTGCACTTTTTAGAATTTGGACGTTTTTGGACATATCATTTTCAAGGGCCGTTTTACCCACTTAACCTTGATGAAAAAAGTGAAATTTTGCAAAACTTCCTACCTTGAATAGACAAACAAACGCTGAAAATTTCATCCCAATCGGAGAACATCAAAACAACGTCCCTCAGAAAGGTGGTTGCGGCTCTCGCGAACTGGCTCTTAAGTCCTACGCAAAGCATCATCTGCAGAATGAAACATACTCATGGAACGTCGTAACGTGAAATGCTAGTCCAGCTTCTACTCGTGAAAACCTGGTGGTAAACATACTACGAAGAATAAATATGGTTTTACAAAACAAAGGACACTAAGAAACATGTGTGATGAAATATGTGATGATGTAAAAGTGAGTTTTGTAACGTTAAAGGTCACTTTGCTAACGATATGTAGAGACATAAAGCTTATATGGAATGTTTTGTATGTATATTTCAAAAGTGTATTTTTTTCACCACCTTAAAACCACTTACTCACGCAAAAAACTTTTGAAATCACCGCCACAGAGAAATTCCAGTTATTTCTCCGTTCCTCTTTGAAAAAGAGTGTCTACAGATCGTAATAAAGTAACATAACATCATGTAACAACTAAAATCAGTGCCCAAATATGTAAAATTAACCAAAACTGCAAGTGTATTTATTATTTTCTCCATGACTGTATATCGGAATGGCGACTCATTTTCTGAAAATAAATTCCCTAATATTCCTGATGTTCCAAATTTTTTCCTTGACTATTCAAATTTATTTTAAACTGATTCAAGTTATGACTATAAAAGGTTGCCATACATCGTAAAAATCGCGCTGCACAATCGGCCAAACGTCTTCGAGATTCCGATGGGAAATCAGTCAACGTAACAGTCGATACCATTAAAATGGGTACAAAAGCAGCTACTGCAATTTCTTCTATTTGCCTCGATCCTCGTCTGGAAGCCGACTTTATTTGGGTCTATCTATCTGCCTTCCATCCGAATACCACAGAAAGGCAAGTAGCGTCTTTGGTTACGGACTGTCTAGAATTAGCTACCAACACCAAAGTTAAAGTGGTCAAACTAGTTCCTAAGGGAAAAGATTTAAATACGCTCAATTGCGTGTCTTTTAAAATTGGCTTAAACGAACGATTCAAAGAAAAAGCACTATCTTGCGACTCTTGGCCCGAACATATACGGTTTCGGCAGTTTGAAGATAACCGTGCAAAAAACTTACCGAGAGTTGTCAGTATAGCCTCTGTGGATCACCCGGAAACGGCAACTCTACCAACCTTGAGCTTGGTGAACATGGACGTGCAGGAATTTCGAGACTGCCAGGACGCACGCAACGATGCATGATGGGAGCTTCTTCCAACCCCGAAACAGGTCCTTTCGTCAACTTTATGCGCCACGCACCGGTATTTGCTTGCTGCCATCATAGTCGTCCTGGCTCTGTTAACGGCGGTTTCGAAGAAGTCTTCCAGCCTGCACTTTCAGGCAAGTATGCGTGTAATGTAGGACGTTCTCTCGGTGATTTTTCGAATAGTTTCAGTCAGTTTCGTCTACAAGCCACTACAATCAACAATTAGTGTATTCCGAATGCAGCAGATTTTTTGATGTCACCGCTGTTCCGCCAACAAGCTACTGTGATGAACAGCCAGTCGTTTCGGATGGTAGCGGATTTTCTGTCCAGCCAATTCTGCAACCGGGCCGCACTGTAGAAAGTATTATGGAAGCTCCCGACCCTTCCAACCCAGTCGAGCAAAACGCAGCCAGCGCTCTTCACAGCCGTCCCGGTCCTGTGGTCGGTTGTGGTTCGGGAGTCTTCCAAAATGTAATTGCAGGCAAGTACCCCAGTAACTTATGTAAAGAACCATCTGTACCTGATGCATCATTTTTCAGTCCATGCAACTCGCAACCAAACTCATGCATTGGGGACCATCTCACCGACCACGATGTGCGCATTTATTACCAAAACGTGGGAGGCATGAACTGCGACGTGAATGCCTACCTCCTGGCTGCTTCCGATGACTGCTACGACGTAGTCGTGTTAACAGAAACCTGGCTCGACTCGCGTACGCTCTCTCATCAGGTGTTCGGTCCTGAATTCGAAGTTTTCCGTTGTGATCGTGGACCCGTAAATAGTCGGAAACTTTTTGGAGGTGAATACTTGTCACGGTGTCGCGAAGGTTAAAGACTAAAGAAGTGAAAAAAGATCTGTGGGATAGCATCGAGCAGGTGTTGGTATGCATTGAGCTTGCGAATCGAAAGGTCTACCTGTGTGGGATTTATGTTCCACCCGATCGAGTACGCGATGATACATTACTTGGAGTCCACTCCCAGTCCGTTATGTCAGTAATCGATATGGCAACTGCAACCGATGAGCTTATCGTTATCGGCGATTTTAACCTACCCGGTATTACATGGCAACCATCGAATAGCGGTTTTCTCCATCCAGACCCTGATCACTCTACTCTGCATATTGGAGCTATACGGTTTCTCGACTGCTACAGTTCTGCCACGCTGCGACAGATCAACCACGTGACTAACGAGAACAATCGCTGCCTGGACCTCTGTTTCGTCAGCGCGCAGGACGTTGCTCCGGTTGTTTCACTCGCTCCATCACCTCTGGTCAAGCAAGTAAGGCACCACCCTCCATTATTTCTCGCCCTCAAGAACTTTTCGGTAAACCTTACGGAAACCGTCACACCTGTCTCTTACAACTTCCTAAAAGCCGATCACCGGAGCATTACCGAATTTTTTGCCGCTATCGACTGGGTCGGTGTTCTTGATGGCCGTGATGCCAATAGCGCTGCACTGACGTTATCGCACATAATCATTCACGCTATTGACCGACATGTTTCCAAGATAGTTCGTTCATTTAATAGTAAGCCTTGGATGACCCGCGAGCTTCGCATGTTGAAGACCAAAAAAAAAGGCTGCACTCAGGACTTACTCCAGGTTTGGTACGCTTCCGTTCCGCGAGCACTACAAAAAGTTGAACACAGCGTATAAGAGGACCAGTCAGAGTTGTTTTAGACGACACCTGCAAAGCATCCAGCGCAGTTTGAAGGCGAAACCAAAAACATTTTGGAGACACGTTAGCGCTCAACAAAGAGAATCGAGTCTTCCTTCAACGATGACTTTCAACGGCAAGGTTGCCTCCGAGCCGGAGAAGGTCTGCCAACTCTTTGCTGAAAAATTCGCGCAGACTTTTTGCAACGATGTGACCCCGGCTGACCAAGTAACTCAGGCTGCTCAAAACGTTCCGATTGTAGTTGGGAGTAGTTTTAGCAGACTCAACATTGATGAAGCAATGATCTCTCAAGCCGCCTCAATATTGAAATCATCGACAAAATTGGGTCCGGATGGAATTCCGTCGGCATTCTTAAAAAAGTATATTGAGAGTCTGCTAACCCCTCTTCAGCTTGTGTTTGGCCTGTCCCTGTCAAGCGGAATATTTCCGTCTGCATGGAAAATCGCATACATGTTTCCCGTCCACAAAAGAGGAGAGCGCAAGGACGTGAACAACTACCGAGGAATATCGTCATTATGTGCCATTTCTAAATTGTTTCAGCTTGTTGTTATGACTCCTTTGCTGTCGCACTGCAAACAATACCTGAGCGAGGATCAACACGGTTTCGTCTCGGGTAGATCAACATCTTCAAATCTCTTGTGTCTCACATCGTATGTTGCGGAAAGCATGGCAGATCGCGCTCAAACGGACCTCATTTATACTGATTTGTCCGCGGCGTTTGACAAAATCAATCACGCTATTACGATTGCCAAACTCGAAAGACTCGGCATCAGTGGCTGTATATTACGTTGGTGCCATTCCTACCTTGTCGGTCGGAAACTGATTGTGACAATTGATGATTTTCAGGCGAATGCTTTTTTGGCCTCATCCGGTATCCCACAAGGAAGCCACCTGGGACCGTTAATCTTCTTGTTGTACTTCAATGATGTTAACTACGTACTTAAATGCCCTCGCTTATCCTTCGCTGACGATTTGAAGATTTACATGAAAATCCGTTCCATGGTGGATGCAATTTGCCTCCAGTGTGAATTTGACGCCTTCTTAAATTGGTGCAACCTTAACTGTATGCTTGTTAATCCTGAGAAATGTTCTGTAATTTCCTTCGCTCGTATTCGCCATCCTGTCATCTTCAACTATAAGCTCTGTGGTACCGAAATTCAACGTGTCGACCATGTAAAAGATCTCGGCGTTATCTTGGATAGCCAACTATCGTTTAAACGGCATGTCTCATACATCGTGGATAAGGCATCCGATTTTTGGGATTCATTTTCCGTATCGCAAAGGACTTTACGAGCGTGTATTGCCTCAAGGCATTATATTGTTCGCTCGTCCGTTCTACTCTCGAATACTGTTCCGTTGTCTGGCACCCATATTACCAAAACGGGATGGTAAGGATTGAATCGATTCAACGGCGCTTTTTACGCTTTGCTTTGCGTCGGCTACCTTGGCAAAACCAGTATCGTTTACCGGGTTATGAGAGCCGATGCCGACTGATTCACTTGGAGACTCTCCACGCACGAAGAAACATCGCAAGGGCTTTGTTTGCTGCCGATATGTTGCAGGGAAAAATCGATTGCCCTGCTATTCTGAGGGAAATCAATTTGAACGTACGACCTAGGGCACTGCGGAATAATGCTATGCTGAGGATACCTTTTCAACGCACTAACTACGCACAAAACAGCGCTATAGTCGGTATACAGTGAGCCTTCAACAGAGTAGCGGCCGTCTTTGATTTTAATTTATCACGTGTTGCAATCCGCCGTCATTTTCCTGTGTTTTTTACTACTAACGACGACTAAGAGAATTGTTACTGTAATATTTTGTATTGTATTGTATTGTATTAAAGCGATCGTGACTGTAATTAGTTTAAGATAATTAGCCATCATTGGGACATTTGTTGTCTGTTGATGTAGATTATAATGAATAAAACCAGAATAAACAAATAAATAAAACCAGGTTTTTCCACCTAAACCTCAAAGCTAAAAAGGATCAGACTTAAGGGGTTATATCTACCAAAATTTTTTTTCTTGTCATTTTTTTATTGGTTAAAATCATGCTTAAACTATCCTAGAATCAAAATCTACATCGCCCAAGTACTGATCTAAGCTCAAAATTCGTTTAAATCAATTTTTACTGAACACCTTTCATGCGCCAAAAAAAAAAAAATTTCGTTCATTTTGGCGATGCTCGTTTATGTTTTTAATTTCGAGGCTTTGTAAACTAGTAGAAGTTACCTATGATCGATATCGTGTTTCAAATTTGTAGTATAGAGGTCGCTGCATCAAGTTTCGACCGTTACAGCGCCTGTACAGCACGTGTTTACTAACGAATTCCATTTGTTTAGTCGATCAACCGTTCTCGTTGTGTACGTTCTTTGTTCGAGTTTTTTGATACTTTTCAACTGTGAGTTATACTCAAAAGTACTTAAATATGAGTGACAAGTTTGAGTTTTGATGATGATGGTCCCGCCTCTTACCCCTACAAAGATTTAAGGTAGACGATTTATCTATAAGATAATTAGTTATTACTTCAATTAAACCAGAAAGCAAAAAAACGGACTGGTTTTGTCAATACAGATATAAAATCCTCCATAATATTCCAGTGCTTAAACGGCAGTAATACCGAATAAAAAAAATTTAAACACAAATTTCTAAGCCGTTCTACGACCAAGATTACCAAGTTCTAATTATTTTACTTCTTTCAATCAATTGGACATTATTCACATCTGAATTAAGCCAACATCCAATCTAGCCCACAGCTAAATTGCTACAGTCCCAACAAGGCCATTCCCGCCGAACTCAGCAAGCAAAGCACAGGTAAACCGTGAACTTAACATGAGACTCATGAGGATGTCCCCACCTAGGGAAGTCTAGAAAATCTACAACTCGAAAAAGTCCTAGAACAGCTAGGAATTTCAACGTCCAAAGACAATCAAAAGTGTCATAATTTTCCCGAGTAATCCGACGTATGGCCAGAACTACTTAAAAGTTTATTGTGTCACAAAAACTCAATTTTCATAACATACATCAGCATAATACATCTGTATGTATGTAAATAAAAAAAAACATTTTTTTTTTTTTTCTTCACATAACATTTATTTGACACGGCACAAATACAATTTAATGTTTAACGGCGCCAATTATATCTGATGACTTAAAAACTAAAGCAAATTTTTTATCCTCGCTGCCGACTACGAGCTGAAATTAAGTCTAACTTAAAACTAGCATGGGATTTCCAATCAGTGTTTTGTTGTTCAATGGTCGTCTGATAATCGTCGAATGGCATGTATGGATTCGTTCTGCTGAGCCACGATGTCGTGAGTTGGGACAGAGGCTCGTAGTCCTTGGGTCCTGGTTCTATTGTGCGGGGTCTGGTTGCTGGTTTTGTGCTTAAGGTTCAAACGTGTTCTTGTCGTTTTGTTGGGTGTAGACGGAGGGGAACGGGACTAGACTGGGGCGTGGATGGATTTCAGGAAAACGTATATAAGGGACATGTAGGATAGGTCACGGCTCGCCAAGACATCACGAACAGGAACAGCCGGCTGTCTACCCTCGGCCTGCAGGGAAGCTATTAATTTAGACCTGGCGTCACGGTGTACAGGGCATGACCAAACCACATGCTCTATGTCGTGATAACCTTCACCACAGGCACAGATACCACTTTCCCCGAGCCCAACACGACGGAGGAGCGCGTCAAATCTATAGTGATTGGACATAAGCCGGGACATCACGCAAATGAAATCCCGACCTACATCCAACCCCTTGAACCACGGGTTCGTCGATACTTTGGGGATTATGGAATGTAACCACCTTCCCAATTCCCCTCTGGTCCAAGCATTTTGCCAACTGATGATCGTATTCTGACGTACAAGTGCGAAAAATTCATTAAAGGCAATTGGTCTTTCATAAATATCACCGTTTGTTGCGCCCACCTTAGCCAAAGAGTCCGCTTTCTCATTACCCGGTATCGAGCAGTGAGAAGGGACCCACGCTAAGGTAATCTGAGTAGATTTTTCGGATAAAGCACTCAGATGTTCCCGTATTTTCCCCAGGAAATACGGAGAGTGCTTAACATCTTTCATCGATCGGAGAGCCTCAATGGAACTGAGACTGTCCGTAAAGATGAAATAATGGTCCGTGGGCATTTTTTCGATAATCCCTAGGGTGTACTGAATTGCAGCTAATTCTGCGACGTAAACAGAAGCAGGATTATCGAGCTTATGGGAGACGGTTAAATTGTTATTGAAGATACCGAAGCCAGTGGACCCATCAAGAAGTGATCCGTCAGTGTAGTACATATTGTCGCAGTTGATGTTTCGATATTTATTGGAAAAAATTTTAGGGATCTGCTGCACGCGTAAATGATCCGGGATTCCACGAGTTTCTTCTATCATGGATGTATCGAAAAACACAGTAGAATCAGAAGTATTTGATAAGTCGACACGATTTGGAATATTCGAAGAAGGGTTAATATTTTGGGACATGTGATTGAAATATAATGTCATAAAACGGGTTTGAGAATTAAGTTCGATTAACCTTTCAAAATTTTCAATCACGGGACGGTTCAAGACCTCACATTTGATTAGAATACGAGAAGACAGGCTCCAGAAGCGGGTTTTCAATGGTAGTACTCCGGCTAAAACCTCCAAACTCATCGTATGGGTCGACTGCATGCAACCTAAGGCGATACGCAAACAACGATATTGTATTCGCTCCAGTTTGATCAAATGTGTGTTTGCTGCGGAGCGGAAGCAGAAACACCCGTATTCAATAACAGACAATATCGTTGTTTGGTAAAGCCTTATAAGGTCTCCTGGATGGGCTCCCCACCATTGTCCGGTTATTGTACGAAGAAAATTCACTCTTTGTTGACATTTTTTCATCAGATACCTCACGTGACAACCCCAGGTGCCTTTAGAGTCGAACCAGACACCAAGATATTTGTGTACCAAAACCTGAGAAATCGTTTTACCCATTAATTGTGTTTGAAGCTGAGCAGGTTCATGCTTCCTAGAAAAAACTACTATCTCAGTCTTCTCCGGAGAGAATTCGATACCTAGCTGTAAAGCCCAAGCAGACAAATTGTCCAAGGTATCTTGCAATGGTCCTTGCAAATCGGCAGCTTTGGCTCCTGTAACAGAGATTACACTGTCGTCTGCAAGTTGTCTTATCGTGCATGAATTTGCCAGACATTCGTCGATGTCATTTACATAAAAGTTGTAAAGAAGGGGGCTTAAACATGAGCCCTGGGGAAGACCCATGTAGCTAATGCGAAAAGTTGCCAAATCGCCATGCGTAAAATGCATGTGCTTTTCGGACAACAAATTGTGCAAAAAATTGTTCAAAATTGGAGAAAATCCTTGTCGGTGAAGTTTACCCGAAAGAATGTCAATAGAAACGGAATCAAAAGCCCCCTTAATGTCCAAGAACGCAGACGCCATTTGTTCTTTACGAGCATACGCCAGCTGAATATCTGTTGAAAGCAACGCAAGACAATCATTCGTCCCTTTGGCACGGCGGAAGCCAAATTGAGTTTCTGATAGTAGACCATTTGATTCGACCCAGTGGTCTAAACGACGGAGTATCATTTTTTCCATCAATTTCCGGATACAGGATAGCATTGCAATCGGCCTATAAGAGTTGTGATTAGAAGCTGGTTTCCCTGGTTTTTGGATGGCGATCACCTTCACTTGCCTCCAATCCTGCGGTACAATGTTTTGCTCCAGGAACTTATTGAACAAGTTCAACAAGCGCCTCTTGGCATTGCCGGGTAGATTCTTCAACAAGTTGAATTTGATTCTATCTAATCCAGGCGCGTTATTGTTACAGGACAGGAGGGCAACTGAAAGTTCTGCCATCGTAAAAGGTGATTCTATCGCGTCGTGGCCCGGAGACGCATCGCGAACAATATTTTGCTCAGGAACAGAGTCCGGACATACTTTCCTGGCAAAATCAAATATCCACCTACTTGAAGACTCCTCGCTTTCGTTGACCGTTACGCGATTCCGCATTCTTCGGGCTGTGTTCCAAAGAGTGCTCATCGATGTCTCCCTCGACGTCTCGTTCACGAACCGACGCCAATATCCACGTTTCTTTGCTTTAGCCAAGCTTTTAAGCTTGGTATCAAGCTCCGAATACCGTAAATAGTCGCCAGGTATACCTCCCGTCTGGTAGGCCTTAAACGCGTCGGATCTTTGCGTGTAGACATCGGAGCACTCTTGGTCCCACCACGGAGTGGGAGGCCGTTCTTTGATCGTTACGCCGGGATATTTCTTCGTTTGGGCTTGCAACGCGGCGTCGAGAATCAAGCCCGCGAGGAGGTTGTATTCTTCAAGTGGTGAATGATGTTGGATCGACTCGACCGCTTTTGAAATCATTTCCTCGTATAACTTCCAATCAACATTTCGTGTGAGGTCATACGGAATGTCAATTGGTCGCATGCGAGTTGACCCGTTAGTAATTGAAATAAGAATAGGCAGATGGTCGCTACCGTGAGGATCGAGGATTACCTTCCATGTGCAATCCAACCGTAGCGACGTCGAACATAAGGATAGATCCAAAGCGCTTGGGCGCGCTGGAGGTTTCGGGATACGTGTCATTTCACCGTTGTTTAAAATAGTCATGTCGAAGTCATCGCAAAGGTTATAGATTAAAGAGGAGCGGTTATCATTGTATGGGGAACCCCAAGCCACGCCATGAGAGTTGAAGTCTCCCAAAATCAAACGTGGCGAGGGAAGAAGTTCTATTAAATCAAAGAGCAGCCGTTGCCCAACCTGTGCTCTGGGGGGAATATATATTGAGGCAATACAAAGCTCTTTACCTTGTATTGTCATTTGACATGCGACAACTTCGATGCCTGGAATCGAGGGGAGGTTAATACGATAGAAAGAATAGCACTTTTTAATCCCTAAAAGTACTCCTCCATATGGGGTGTCTCGATCAAGGCGAATAATATTAAAATCATGGAAGTTGAGATCAATATTTGAAGTAAGCCAAGTTTCACAAAGGGAAAATGCATCGCATTTGTTTTTATTTATCAAAACTTTAAACGAATCAATTTTTGGTAAAATACTTCTACAATTCCACTGTAAGACAGAGATAGAATCCTTCATATACGCAGTTGAATTAGGCATCGAAGGATACAATCGCTGCAAGGAGAGGCCATTGGGCAGTCAACTGCTTCAAAAATGATCTAACTGTTGGGAGGAATGCTGTAAGAAAAATTTTAATTGGATCGGGTACATTGAAAGTTTCAAAAATCCAGTCCACAATGTCAGAAAATTTCACTAATCCAGAGTTTGTTTCATCAACTGGGAGTGTAAAAGGAGCAACTGGGGTTTTAGATGTTCCTGGCAGTGCTGGGAACTCCTTCTGGGACTTTAAATTTGCCAGCCCAGGAGGAGTTTGCTTCGGTTTTTCCGCAGCACTGTTTGGTTTGTTTGTAACTATCATTTCACTTTGAGAAATCTTAGGACCTTTTCTGGGAAGTTTAGGAGAGGAAATATTTTTCCTCTTTCTAGACTCCCCAGGATTGGCGTAAGATGCTCCCGCTGGTGAATCGTCAGAATCGGTTTCCTCAGAGGGCAACAGATCGAAGGGGTTCGAAGTAACGGGAGAAGTGGTAACGGTCTTCTTCAGCATGTCAGCGTAGGAACGCTTTGAACGCTCTTTGAGAGACCGTTTTATTTTATCCCTGCGCTGCATGTACACCGCACATGTCGAGAGCTCATGCAGATTTTCTCCGCAGTGAATACACTTTTCAGCGTTAACACTGCAAGAATCTTCCGCATGAGACTCCCCACACTTGCCACAACGTTCCTTATTGCAGCAGTAGGCGGCTGTATGGCCTAACTGCTTGCAATTCAGGCAGTTCATGACGCGGGGCACGTAGAGCCTCACAGGGAGACGAACCCGGTGGATCGAGACGTGGCTTGGTAGTGCAGACCCGGCGAACGTAACTCGAAACGAGTCTGACGGAGTGTATACTGTTTTGCCACCGATGATCGATGCTGACCGCAATTGCTTGCAGTCGAGCACCTTTACTTCGGGACACGTTTTGTTCTTAAAGCACCCTTTGGCTTTTTGCAGTATACACTCGACGGACAGACTCGAATCGGTTATGACACCGTCGATCTCCACGTCTCGTGCGGGTATGTAAACGCGATACTCGCGTGTGAAGAGCTCAGAGCAAGCTATATCGTTGGCCTCTTTCAGGTTACCGACCACGACACGGAGCTTGTTAGGCCGGACCTTGGAAATTTCGGTCACGCCCTTGTACTCCTTCGTCAGGTCTTTAGAAATCTGCAAGAGGTTCAACTTTTTCGATTTCGGTCCTGCCTTTGGCCGAAAATAAACAGTATAGCTGCCCTGGGCTCCGTCTGGGTAAAGCCTGGGGCGAGGGGGGACTGAAGAATGAACAGGGGAGGGGGTAACAGAAGGGTCAGGGTCAGAGGGGTTCGGGGATGGTGGCGCGGGAGGCGAGGGATCTACATCCATCGCGCTATGTTTAGCGCACTAGCGCTGACAAGAACACGTACCTTTTTATTTCTCCCTTCCAGTAAGGTTGGTTGTCCGATCGTTCGAAGTAGCAGCCGTTACAGCCAGCAGCACCAATACAGCAGCACCAAACAGCCACCAGCAGCGAGCCAGGTGTGAGATCACTCTACACAGCGATACGACTCGCTGACACTGATGGCTTCTTCTTTTTCCTCGTTTGTGTCTCGTCCACTGCTGTAGCACAATCCAGCCAGCAGCCAAATCGGCTTACGCACCAGCTGGCAGTCACGATGCGAAACAGTTGCACAAAGGAACGACCTTGAACCCGGATTTATTTCACTCGACCAGGCAAACAATGCCAACACTTGTTCACACGTCTTTTGTTTTATACTCTATCGGACCGATCACCAAACACGTCCAGTACTGATGCGTGTTCGGCACAGAATGCAAAAAAAAAAAAAAAAAAAAAAAAAAAAAAAAAAAACATTATTTTTCAAAATGTCATATATTAATTTAAGAAAGGTAGTCAATTATATCTGTGTAACGCGCGCGATTCTCAAACCTTTGTAGACTTCTCATATTTTTTTACTACTACATTGAATACAAAATCCATCATTATCATCGAGACGAACATAATAGTTTCCACAATGCTTAAATAAATACTAAAAAGCTATTACAGCAAAAGTCCACATAAAATCATCCGTTATGAAAACTTCGTCAATTAAGTGCGTGAATTGTAAAACATTTCTGTTTAGCTGCCTAAAAAACAGCTTTGACGTGTGAAATACATTGTCTCTTGAACTCAAGTAGCGTTGCTGCACGTTTGACCTGTGTAGGCATCGAATTGAACACTTTAATTCCTTTAAAAAATAATGAATTCTGCGAAGCTCCAAAAATAAAATTTGGTGTTCGAATTTCTGTCGCGTTTCTAGTATTGTTTCTATGAATATCACTTCCTCTCACAATTCGATCACACAAATATCGAGGCAGCAATCCGTTAACTATTTTAAAACTGAACACCATCGTCATGAACACAATTCGCTGCTTCACAGATAACCATTGCAAGGCATCCAACATCAAGGCCGAGGAAGTGAATCTACTACATCTCAAAATTAACCGCATAACTTTATTCTGCAAATGCTGTAACCTCGATATTTGAGTTTCATTTGCCAAAAATAAAATGGAAGAGCAAAAGTCCAAGTGGGGAGAGGTGATTAATTTATAGAGATGAATCTTGCTAAAAGTACTTAACTCTTTATTCAAACGACAGTGAATTCCATATTTTTTGGCAATTTTCTTGATGACATTGTCAATATGAATATTGAACTTAAGTTTGTCATCAATAGTCACGCCAAGATATTTCATATCACGTACGCGTTCAAGTGTCTCGCTGTCAATTTCCACAGAGACATTTTCAGTAACACGGTTGCGCGAAATAACCATAAATTTAGTTTTACTTATATTCAGATTTAGTTGTTTGAATTTCAACCATCTACTCAGCCAACACAAGCAACCTTTTGAATAGGAACCACCAAAGATTCCTTCCAAACTCGTGGCACGTGCCCAGTTTGTAACGATTCATTGATTAGGCCAAGGAGGTCGTGTCCGATGACATGAAAGCAATCTTGAATCACTTTTGCATTAACGTTATCGATTCCAGCCGTTTTTTGCATTGAAAAACAAATGTTTTTCAGTTCTATGTATGAAATAGGGTGAAAACCGGTCAAAGTACAGTTAACATTGATTGGCTGTTTTATTTCATCAGGTTCATCCACCAATTCAATAGATCGATTGATATCTGAAACACTAGCGATAAAATAAGTATTTCTTCGTCATGTTACCTCTTATAAGTATGCCTGCAGCTCACGTCGGAGTGCGAGGCGGTCGGAGTGGCTGCTATGATGCTCCACGTGCGCGCGGAGCAAATGAAATAGAAATCCAGCGTGTGCATGGGTTGCTTGCAGTAAACTCCACTGTGTGTATAGCTGATAATACGCACTCAGGAGGGCCCGCCAAGCAGCTGGAGCGAGTGAGCTTTGCAACACTGCCTGTAGCTGTTCGTTTGCCTGGCCGAGTAGGTTGGATAACATGGTGGCTTATGCGCCACTCTCTAGTGAGAGACCACCTGTCTGTTTAGGTTGGTTTTATGCTACGGCTAGGTAAACATTGAACAGCTTGCAAAAATAATCAGAAAGAACTCGGATATCTAGCGACAACGCTCGATCGACCTCAAAATCTCCAGACGAAATAGTTTCATTCTAAATGATAATCAGCGACCGCTTAGGAAAACGGTTTAGACATTTTAGGCCTTCGACGCTAGAACAATAAGCAGAATTTTACTCAGACAACCCTACAACGAAATCCGAATAAAGGCTACGGTGTTAGAAAACGCAAACGCACAATTTAAGGAAAACATCTTTATATTCGCTAGCTTTACATCGGTAGGACCCATTATTCTCCTATTTAAATTACTCGCTTCGTATTTTCTCTCTGTTAGTCACCCATCGGGGCGAAATCTCTATGATTTAGTTTATGATTTTCTCTCACATCTACATCTCTTAAACTCTATCGTGTATATGTCCATATCACTACTACTCACATACCTGCGCGCAGGGTTTACTCCGTTTCTCCGACGGCTGCAACCGTTCCGCAAACGAAAGTGGGTAAAATCTCTGAGCCGAACTGAGCCCTTTGTTCTAGCCCGGATATTGTATGCCAAGTGGCGAACTGAATTTCGGGTTTCCCGATGAAACTATTTCCTCTTGTAGATATTTGACGAACATCGAATATCATCTAATAGGTTTAATTAAAAATAATAATTGGTTTTCGCGGTAATGCAGTTTAATGTTTACTTCACCGGAGAATAAAAATAAAATATTTCACCTAACATTATATTCTGGTTGGATTGCCTTACTTCAGAATTCATCTTTTTTTTTATTAGTAGCTTAAGTATTTATGATAAATATTAGTAGATAATGAGTATGTGTGTCCAATCACAAATGGTGACTTCTCAACACTGTTAGTAATTTGTAATTTTAATTGTTAGGATTTGTTTGCTTTCGCAATTAGGACTTATCATTCGTAGGGATTTAAACCTACTAGTCAAGAAAGGAAAGTAAACTCACAACTAACTTAAATGCTAACTTATTGGCTATAAAGAGAGCTTATCGTAGCAATTGAGGATTGCAACGATTTTTGTCGAAAATTGTTAATAATTTTATTTGACATAGCATCTAATGGTTTATTTGTGCCGTGTCAAATAAATGATATGAGAAAAAAAAATAGCATCTAATGGTTCAACACCAGTAAGTCTATGTAATTCGAGTGTACCAAACCAAGGAGGACGCTTCAAAATCATTTTCAGAATTTCATTCTGAATCCTTTGGAGCGTTTTCTTCCTTGTTGAACAGCAACTTGACCAGATCGGTACAGCATAAAGCATTGCTGGTCTAAAAATTTGTTTGTAAATTAAAAGTTTGTTCTTTAAACAAAGTTTAGAAATCCTGTTAATGAGAGGATGTAAACATCTCGTATATTTGATGCACTTGGCTTGTATACTCTCAATGTGCTCTTTGAAAATAAGTTTTTTATCGTAAATTAGTCTCAAGTACTTAACCTTGTCAGACCAACTTAATATAACCCCATTCATCTTGACAACGTGATTATTGTTTGGCTTGAGGAAAGAAGCCCTAAGCTTATGAGGAAAAATTATCATTTGAGTTTTAGAAGTATTGGGAGAGATTTTCCACTTTTGCAAGTAGGAAGAAAAAATATCTAAACTTTTCTGCAATCGACTGCATATGACACGAAGGCTTTTTCCTTTTACGGAAATGCTTGTGTCATCGCAGAACAATGACTTTGTGCATCCTGGAGGTAAATCAGGAAGATCTGAAGTGAATATGTTATACAGGACTGGGCCCAAGACAGAACCTTGAGGCACACCTGATCTGACAGGAAATCTATCAGATTTTGAATTCTGATAGACAACCTGCAGAGTTCGATCAGTAAGATAATTTTTCAAAATTTTGATTAGGAAAATTGGAAAATTAAAAGTTTGCAATTTCGCAATCAAACCTTTATGCCAAACACTGTCGAATGCTTTTTCTATGTCTAAAAGAGCAGCTCCAGTGGAATAACCTTCAGATTTGTTAGCTCGTATCATATTAGTAACTCTGAGCAATTGATGAGTTGTGGAATGCCCATGGCGAAATCCAAACTGTTCATTTGCAAAAATTAAATTTTCGTTGATGTGTGACATCATTCGGTTAAGAATAATTCTCTCAAACAGTTTACTTATTGAAGAAAGCAAACTGATTGGTCGGTAGCTTGAAACTTCAGCTGGATTCTTATCCGGCTTTAAAATTGGAGTAATTTTTGCATTTTTCCATAATTTGGGAATATATGCAATTTTGAAGCAGCAATTGAAAATTTTCACTAAAAATTCCATTTTAATGCTTCCAAAGCGGAATCAATATTCACTTCTCTCAATATGAGTTTTGTATCTTTCCCAATTAGCCTTGTTATAATTAAAAACAGAGCTCATAGGGTTTAAAACTGATTCATGTGATGAAGAAAAAGTTATTGGAAGATGGTCAGAATCAAAGTCAGCATGTGTGATCAAATCACTACATACATGACTTTGATCTGTTAGCACCAAATCAATTGTTGAAGGATTTCTTACAGAAGACAAGCATGTAGGACTATTCGGAGACAAAATAGAATAGTATCTTGAAGAACAATCATTGAATAAAATTTTGCCATTGGAATTACTTTGAGAATTATTCCATGATCGATGTTTAGCGTTAAAATCGCCGATTATAAAAAATTTCGAACGATTTCTGGTGAGTTTTTGTAAATCACCTTTAAAATAATTTTTGTGCTCGCGTGTGCATTGGAACAGAATTCATCATTATTTTGTTATGAATGGCGAACGATTGGCGTAATTTTAACGATAGTGAAGACTCAAACCACTATATCGTCTACCGGTTCAAACTAGGGGTGATTACTAACAATTCTTGTCCTTTATGTTTACCGTTCTTAACTGTCATTGTAATATGTTTAATCGAACCCAATATGTACAACTGTTACAAGCCGTACCAGAAAAAGTGACAGTGACAACAGTGAAAAATTTGGAAATCAAAAAGGTTGATCACCATCATTTCGTCGCTGTCGCTGCGTGCGTTCAAGGTCAAAGCATTTTTGATTTCGATTTAAGTAGCAGTTTAACTCCGTTAAGGGCGAACGTCGACAAGAACGGAATCCTGGATGGTGAGTTTGTTCCATGTGATCGTTCACAAGCGAAGCGATTCATAAATTTTGCTTAAGAAATAGGGTATTTACACACACTCTTAGCATATATTGAGCTCAAATATATTTCCTAATTCATATTCCTTTTAGAGAGCGAGTAATGGCGCTATAACCATAAGCTAAAAATGCTAGGACTAGAGTTAGTACTCAAGTTCTGCATTATACTCAAGTTCTGCATTCGCATTATATTGCGCTACACAGGAACGAGGTTCATTAAGACTCCTTCCTCTTGACAAAAAACAGTTCTACTTATATTAAAAACTGACCAGAGGTAAAGCACTAAATGCCTCTTCAGGGAATTGTAATTGTGACGCGATGTTGGTAGGAGAAACAAGGTTTCGAGAAGACTCCTTCCTCTTGACAAAATGAGTCCTTCTTATGATAAAACTGATCATAGGAATATTTATCCTCTCCAGGGAATTGTAATTGACGGTATTGGCACGGGAAACGAGGTTTCGATAAGACTCCTTCCTCCTAACATAATAAGTCCCTCTTAGAATAAACCTGGCCAGAGAGGAACGTTAGGTGAAGTCTCACTCCTAGGATTTATAATTTGGCGATATTGTTAGGATAGAAAGAGGCTCGGTATTGTGGAGCAGTAAGCTTGAAACGGAAGGGTAAAATCTCACACACAAGCACGGATATGAATGAAAAAAGCGTTTCATTCATTTCAATAGTGATACTGGCCAATAATATGAAGTGCGGAATACAGAAAACACCTGGGCAATATCACAATAGAGACAAATCGCGCCAAATGATCTGGAAATACGCTAAAATTTAATCGACCATTTTTTATTTGAATAAAACATTGCACACGTATTTGGCTTAGCAAACTAAGCATTTTTAACAGATGGAGAGATTTTTTACACCCATGAGTTACATTCTAAAAGGGCGTATGCCTTTTGGCATAGGTTTTATTCGAAGCATTGTAGCCCAGAAACCGTTGGTTGTATAGAAAAGCTGTCTGAGAATGAATTGTAGAGAATTAAAAATGCATCATAAAAAAATTTACAGTGAACGAAAAAAAATTCTGATCAAAAAAAATTAGAAATAAACATTAAATTTCAATAAAAAAAAGAGTAGATTTTTTAAAATTTTTTTTAAAGAAACTTGATGTTAATACGCAACTTTGAAAAAAAAATCCAGGATGGAGAAATGAAAAATAATTTTTTTATGGTAAATTAATTTTTTTTTATAAAAATTCAAACATTTTTCAAAAAATTTTATTCTGATTATTTAGAAAGATGCAGAGACATTTTAAATCAAAAAGCTTTCGGTAGTTAACATTCTAAAGGCATTGGATTTCGAGTTATTTCTAATTTAAGCTCGAAAAATTATTAAAATTTAGGAAAATACACGTTTTGACTATTTCATAGAAAGGTATAGCAAAGGGCCGAATCTCGTATATCACTCGTCTCAGTTCGACTAGCTGAGCATTTTCTGTATGTGTGTGTGTAACGCTCTCCCAATCTCACTCGATTTACTCAGAGGTGGCTGGACCGATTTCAATGAAATTAATTGCAAATGAAAGGTCTATTTGCCCCATAAGACCCTATTGAATTTTATAGTAATCGGATTTCTAATATAGAGGTTATGTATCAAAATGTAAAATTCACGAAACATCAATATCTCAGAAACTACGCAACCGATTTGAACAAAGGTAATTTCACATGAACGGGCTACCTAAAAAATCTATAACTTATGAATTTCATTAAGATTGGACATGTGGTTCAGAAGTTATGGAAACATGGCTGGACCGATTTTCATAAAATCGGTGTCAAATGGAGAGTCTAGTTGCCCCATAAGACCCTATTGATTTTTTTGCAATCGGACTATTACTTTGCCAGTTATGTTTAAAAATGTGAAATCCAGGTCCCCGTGGCTCTGTGGTTAGCGATGTCGGCCGGCTAGCCCACACGGTTGTGATATCGGGTTCGATTCCCGATCGAGTCAAGGAATTTTTCGGGCTGGAAATTTTCTCGACTCAGCACTGGGGCACGGTGTATCGTTGTACTTATCCTACACATGCAAAATGTGCCAAAAATCTAATTGATCGAGACCGGTATTAGTCCCAAGGCTAAGCGTACGATATTGTTGTTATGTGAAATCAAGCTATGAAAAGAAAAATATTCACAAGACTACTTAAACTCACTCACTTTTCTCAGAGATGACTGAACCGATTTTCCCGAAATTAGTGTCAAATGAGAGGTCCAGCTGCCTCATAACATCCTATTGAGTTTTACTGTAATCGGACTGTAACTTCGTCTGTAATGTATCGAAATGTAAAAATCACGAATATCTCAGAAACTACACAACCGATTTGAACAATATTGATATCAGACGAACGGGCTAGTTAAGGGTTAACTGATGAATTATGATTGAACACGTGGTTTCATAATTCGGCTGCTCTATACGTTCCCATTTCATTTGATTATAATCGAACTTAAGCAACCGTTATGTATTAAATTGTTAAAACAACGAAGGTCTATTATCTCAAAGATTAAACGATTTTTTTAACATAACTAGCGTCATACGAACGAGTCATCTCTTAAACTTACAAATAACTAACTTCATAACAACTTGATATGTGGTTCAAAAATTATGGAACGAAAAGAAATTCAAAGACTATTTAAAGTTATACCTGCTTTGATCAAAATACGTGGCCTCAACATAATTTAAATGTGGTTTCGTACTATTTGAACGTTCCCGGTATCGCTCGTGATGAAATTGTTCGAAATTAAAAGTCATTTCTTTTATTTCGCTATTTCTTAAGCACTAACCTTACGTCAAATTTCATGTTTTATACTTCAATTACAACATCAATATTTTAGAACCCAAAGAGTAAATATACTTTTATTGGATTGAAGCGTCCATGTAAATCTATTCTTACAAATAATAAGTTTGAGGAGGATCGAAGTAGGCCGTGACCGGATTTGGACGTCAAAATTTTCGCTCGCGTGATATTTTGGAAGAAAATTTGTTTAATAGGATAGTGCGTGTAAGTTACAGGTGTTATTGCGAAGTGGGTTTATTCGGGAATGTTTGTTGTGTTGTGCTTGATGCGGAATATTCACTTAAGTTCCGTGAAGAATCATTGATGAACTGGCTGAATTGGCATATGAAATGGTACTACGCCACCGTAGTCTGCAGCGGGTTCTGTATTACTTCTCATGACTGTGTGGTTTGAAACTGACAACAAGGCTAGCTGGATAATGTGTGCGGTTTTGTTCTACGTGTGATTTTGGTGAAAAAGTTGTTTTCTTATTAGTGTAATTGGTCAAGTTTTTCGGTTCAGGTTCTACTGCTGCCCGGGAATGTGCAAAAAGAAGCCAGCGGATCGTCATGAAGCAGATAAGTGGCATTTTTATTCATAGTGTGTTTGAAATGCTTTGTTTTTTGTTTGTTTTGAAATCGCACTTGGAAGGAATTGAAGAGGGGTCGAAAAAGATCGTTTTTGGGATTGCGTCTTGGGCTTACTAAAGAGCGCTCGAAGCGCCATCAACATCCAGATAGAGGAGCATTGTTATTTAGAAATGTCAGGTGAATGAGGTTCCGAAAGTCATAAGAAGTACTCGAAGCAAAGATAATTTCGTAGTTAGCGTCAAATGATATGATTCGTTATGCACGGAGAGGGAATGTAATCGTTAACATTTTGAGTGATATTTGTCGATGATTGACAACTTGAATTCAGGCGCATATGTGAGAGAAAGTCGTCCATGGCAGTCCTATTGAGGAAGTCATATACAAACGTGAACTGTTTTACAATTCAGTTTCACACCGTTTCACTTGCGATGTGCCCGTTCAGGAGGGTCGGGTTCCGAGTCGAAATGTGGCACCAAGGCTTTGCTTTTTTCGATTTTCCTATGTTGCATATAACTTAAAGCCGCGACCCAGATTCTCATGACTTAAGGGGTTATATACCTTTTTGGTCGAGAAAAATGAGGGAAGTTTGAATCTATTTTTAAGCGCATAGCATCATTTTCATTGCATCAAAGGGGTATTTTTCTGAAAGTACAGTTTATCAACAACAAAAAAATACGTTCGATTTTGAGGACTATGGTGCAGTAATGATAGCCAAAATCTTATGCTTCACTTTTTCGATTTTTATAGCTTTTGGGCAGATGTTTTATATAATACGTTCCAATTATGACTGGTTCGGCATTTTGTTAATAAACTTGAGACTATATATTGGTCAATATGGATAACTTCGTTTTTAAATTATTAAGGCTTTGTATGCATGACACTTTGCCAATTTTTCTATTAAATAGGTAACATTCACATCGAAATGTCGTATCCCCGAGCGTCTGCGTCGGTAGAAGGAAAAATAGCGGTCGTGCGTAATGCTTCGGTGTAAACCGCGTTTCCGGTTCGGGAGAGTTTTGCTCATATGAACGTTTTCGAAATTAAGTGATTTCGCGGAGTTTACCCAGATGCTTGTTCATGTCTCACCGAAGATTTCGTTCGGTCGATAAATATCGTGACTAACGAAAACGCGATGTATACCTTCCAAAGAATCGCGGCCAACGTGTACTCGAGATTAACAAATAGCTGGTTGCTACAAGTGGTAAAGGCTACTTCACGCGCGTCGTACGCAGAGGATCGCGGTGTTTGGCAAGAAAGATACTCATGGTTCGTTTCCGTAATAAGCGCGCATCATTTTTAAATTCCGTTTTTCAGGTGTGTTTTTCGCGGGATCGTTTTTTTAGAGCAGACGAAGTGAATACGAAAGACGTCGTTAGTCGATCTGTTATATAGAAAATATCCGGTTGACCGAACCTAGAGAGACTCCGTGTTTATACATTTCAAGTGGCCTATTTTTAGATAGATCAACAACGCGCAATAGCTTTCGGTATAAAGAGGATCACCTTACGAGGAGATATCCGATCATTTGAAGTTGTCTCGATTCGGTCAAAGATCCAGTATCCTTGCGTACGATTTATTGTTGCGGTGTTACATTTTCAAACTGAATAAGTTCGAATCGCATTATGAATATCGTGACGGATGTAATGAACTCAATGGCGCGACACTTGTTGTAAAGAACCCGACGCTCGAAATCAGCGCATCGTTCACCAAAACGAACCCTGCTGTATACCTTGCCCTTTCTCCAACATCCTAGTGATTTCTCGTGGAAGTGCAGAGGTGTTCTCGGCTTCCATAAAGCGAGTATCACGTCAACATTTTCCTATACAAACTCCTTCTTTGACCTGCATTCGGATGCGGCCGGCGCTGGTATTGCCTGATAAATATATTAAGGTCACCAGTTTTTACACATTAAGGATGCATGTTGGTCCCAAGCATCATCTATTGGTTCTCTGTGTAATTACTGCTGATCTGGCAATAACGGAGTAGCAACCGCGGGCGGTCAATCATGCTCATGCTCTTACAAATAATAAGTTTGAATAAGAAAGGCTGAGTCTGACCGCTAGGTGGATTAATTTATTGGCTTTCTCTAGAAAGGTATAGCAATCACTGCGAAAACTGAAGGTATAAAAATGTATGTGTGTGCGTGTAACGCTCTCCCAAACTCACTCGATTTTTTCAAAGATGACTGGAGCGATTTTCATAAAATCAATTGCAAATGAAAGGTCTAGTTGCCCCATAAGACCCTATTGGATTTCATTGTAATCGGATTTCTAGTTCAGAGGTTATGTATCGAAATGTAAAAATCACGAAACATCATTATCTCAAAAAACCCTCAACTTTTAAATTTTATGAAAATTGAACTTGTGGTTCAGAAGTTTTGGAAAGAAACGTATTCTGGAGACTATTTAATCTCACTCATGTTTCTCAGAGATGGCTGGAACGATTTTCATAAAATCAGTGTCATATGGAAGGTCCAGTTGCCCCATAAGACCCTATTGATTTTTGCCTTTCTCCTAGAATAGTATAGCTATCACTGAAATAACCAAAAATATAAAAGTGCTCTAAAAGGTCGAATCTCGTATATCAATCGACTTAGTTCGACGAGCTGAGCATTTTCTGTATGTGTGTGTATATGTGTGTGTTGTGTTTATGTATGTAACGCTCTCCCAATCTCACTCGATTTTCTCAGAGATGGCTGGACCGGTTTCCATGAAATTAATTGTTAATGAAAGGTCTAGTCAGAATAGGCAGTGTGACTTTGCACTCGTATCCAAGTGAGTTTTAAAACTTGCTTGCACATTTATTTTCGGTTTGCACGTAAACGCTACTAACAGTGCATTACACTTGAGTTAGATTTGAGATTGAATCCTGCATAACAACAATTGAATAAAAATCGAATTGCGATGATATTCGCGCCGCGTCTGCTGCAACAGTTTGTTGCATTGTCCTTTGAAAGCATAAATTCGATCTAAAAACAAAACTCATCGTGTCACATCATCGCCTGCATCGTTGGATACAACGTGCACTGCATGCATTGCACGCATTTAAACTCAATCGATCTGAGTGTGCGGTGTAAAAAAAACTCAAACTATCGAGAGGAAGCAGATTCAAGTTGGATTCAAATCTGGAAAAGTGTTACTCAGTTCAACTTTGCACGAGTTCATGCCATCACTGGGTCTAGTTGTCCCATGAGACCCTATTGAGTTTCATTGTAATCAGAATTTTAGTTTCGAGGTTATGTATCAATATGTGAAAATCACAAAACTTCATTATCTCAGGAACTACACAACCGAATTGAACAAAATTGATATAAAAAAAAACGGGCTTGTTTTTTGAACCATTTGTAACATTATTAGTTATGCAAAGAAACGTGTTTCAAAGACTGTTTAAAAACACACTTCTTTTTCTCAGTGATGGCTGGACCGATTTTCACAAAGTTAGTACTGTGGGGACTACAATCGTTTCGGTGGATGAACCGGACACGACCGAACGGGAATAAAGATCAACGAAATAAACGCGCGGAATACGATTTCTGAAGCTAACCTTGATTGCGTCTGCTTTTATTCTGACCAAACAGGAAGAACTAACAATGATGCGTATATTTACGTACACATGTAGTAGTGACAGTTCCTGGGGCAGTGTTGCCACAGTACCCACCTCCAGTTACGCAAGAAATCTCACGCGATGACCAGAAGGCGTAACCTTGGTGTAGCGGTCCTTGGATTCATCCAACAGGTCATTGTTGAATACGTACGCTGTCTTGATCGATGGAAATTGTTTGGTGTTTACCATTAACGTTAACTTTCATGAATTTATCACTCCGTTCTAGCACTTCGAATGGGCCTTCATACGGATTTTGTAACGGACGCTTAACGGTGTCCACTCTGACGAAAACGTATTTGCTGGTTTTAAGGTCTTTCGGTATAAACACGGATTTTTCAATGTGGTGAGCGTTTTCTGCTGGTTTCAATTGTTGCATTTGCAGGCGTAATGACTGGATAAATTCCGAACGACTACTGTCGGTTACTGGTGCGTCAAAAAATTCCCCGGGCACGCGAAGCGTTTGGCCATATACCATTTCGGCAACAGAACAACCCATGTCCTCTTTGATAGTTGTGCGCAATCCCAACATAATCAATGGGAGTGTATGACACCAATGTTTCGCATTTACACATGTGATTGCCGTTTTTAGAGTGCGGTGAAACCTCTCAACTAAAACGTTTGCCTGAGGATGGTAGGCCGTCGTACGGATCCGAGTTTGGTTGTGTAGAATGCTTGGATGTTATCAGTTCCAGCTTCAATGATGATTTCTTATGAATTAGTAACTTTTGTAGTTCGGGACCGATTTTCTGGTTTTTTGCTATTTCGTCAAAATTGATTACAGATGGAAAACCGATAGTTTCGACGCGTGAAAGCGCATCTGCCGCAACGTTATCGTTTCCAGGGATATCTCTAATTGACTTAGTGAAACTCGAAATGTATTCGAGATACCGTTCTTCATGTGGTAAGTGGCTGGACTTCGAGTTCAAGGCACAGGTGAGTGGTCGATGGTCGGTGTATATGACGAAATCGCGACCTTCGACGAGGTGGCGGAAATATTTTACTGCAAACTTCATAGCCGTTAATTCGCGCCCGAAGACCGAATATTTTTTCTGTGAAACTGAGAAATTTTGTGAGAAAAATCCTAATGGTCTCCAAATGCCATTTACATACTGTTGAAGTACTGCTCCTGCCGCTGTGTCCGAAGCGTCGACCATCAGCCCCATCGGTTTTGAAGGGTCCGGATAATGTAACAAAGCAGCATTTGCTAGGCTATGTTTACTGTTTCTGCCGCTGTATTCCATTTTAGTTTCCGTGTGTCGTTTTTTCGGTTGCCTGTAATCAACCGTTGAAGCTCTTGTTGCATGTCTGCAGCGCCGGAAATGAACCGTTTATATCCGTTTAATAATGCTAGGAAACGTCGCAATTCCTTAATAGTGCAAGGTCGCTTGTAGTCCACCACTGCTTTCACTCGTTCTGGTTGTGGTTTGATTCCATTTTCATTTATCCGGTAACCAAGAAAATTTACTTCGGTTTGTGCGAATTTACACTTTTCGAGGTTGAGGACAAGTCCATAACGCTGCAATCTATTAAATACTGTTCGGACGTGATCATGGTGCTCTTTCTCGGATGTAGATGCGATGCAGATGTCATCGACAAACACGACTACGAAATCTAGGTCCCCAAGAACACGATGCATGAAACGCTGGAACGACTGACTCGCGTTGCAGAGTCAAAACTGCATCCATGTGAACTCGAACAATCCGAAAGGTGTAATCACTGCAGTTTTGGGAATGTCGCACTCTTGTACAGGAACGTTGTAGTATGCGCGTACCAGATCCAACGTGGTGAAAAATTTTCTTCCCAGAAAGTTGTTGAGTAAGTCGTGAATATGAGGAACGGGGTAGCGATCGGGACTGTAGCTCGGTTCAAGCTCCTGTAATCGCCTACAAAACGCCACTCCTTATTTTTCTTTTGGACACAAAGCAGCAGCTTTTCAAGGGACGACATATTCCGAGCTCAATCATCATTGCGAATTCCTTTTTTGCTGCCTGTAACTTATCCGGTGCCAATCTTCTCACTTTACATGCCACTGGGGGGCCTTTCATTTGGATGTGGTGAGTCACATCGTGGTTAATGTCACAACGCACTACTGGTGGTGCTGTAATTCCGCGGTGTTCTATAAGAAGATCTCGGAAAGGGTGATTAACATCGATTGTTGTTATAAAATGGCTTCTGCATTCTTGGACATTAAGGGGGCATTTGACTCTGTCTCTGTAGAAGTTTTAACCGAGAAACTTCATTCGCAGGGACTTTCACCAAATTTGAATAATTTTTTGCTCAATTTGTTGTCAGAAAAGCATATGTATTTCTCACATGGTGATTCGACAACTTCCCGAATTAGTTACATGGGTCTTCCCCAGGGCTCATGTTTAAGCCCTCTCTTATATAATTTTTACGTTAATGACATCGATGAATGTCTTGCCAATTCATGCACGCTACGGCAACTTGCAGACGATAGCGTAAATCCATTACTGGTAGCGAGGCTAGCGATCTGCAAGGACCATTGCAAGATACCTTAGACAATTTGTCTGAATGGGCTCTCAAGCTGGGTATCGAATTCTCTCCGGAGAAAACTGAGCTGGTCGTTTTTTCTAGGAAGCATAACCCAGCTCAGCTGCAGCTCGTACTAACGGGTAAAACGATCTCTCAGGTTTTAGTCGCTAAATATCTCGGGGTCTGGTTCGACTCTAAATGCACCTGGGCTTGTCATATTAGGTATCTGACACGAAAATGCCAACAGAGGATTAATTTTCTTCGTACGATTACCGGAACCTGGTGGGGAGCCCACCCAGGAGACCTTCTGAGGTTATACCAAACAACAATACTGTCAGTTCTTGAGTACGGTTGTTTCTGCTTTCGCTCCGCTGCGAAAACACACATTATAAAACTAGAAAGAATACAATATCGTTGTTTGCGTATTGCCTTAGGTTGCATGCAGTCGACCCATACGATGAGTCTTGAAGTGTTAGCGGGTATTCTTCCGTTGAAACATCGTTTTTGGAATCTCTCTTACCGGTTACTTATTCGATGTACGATCATGAACCCATTAGTAATTGAAAATTTCGAGAGGTTGGTCGACCTTCAATCTCAATCCAGATTTATGACTTTATATTTTGACTATATGGCTCAAAATATTAATCCTTCTTCATACGATTCCTCCAATGTCGCACTTTTAAATACTTCTAATAATGCTATATTCTTCGACACCACCATGAAACAAGACATTTCTGGTATCCCGGATCAATTACGACCGCAAGAGATCCCTAAGATTTTTTCCGATAAGTTCAAACATGTTAGTTGTGATAAAAGGTTTTTCACTGACGGATCTAATCTAGATGAGTCCACTGGCTTCGGTGTTTTCCACGAAAATCTTACCGCCTCCTACAAACTCGATGCTCCTGCTTCCGTGTACACCGCAGAACTTGCTGCTATTCAGTACTCCCTTGGGATCATCGAAACCCTACCCATTGACCACTACTTCATCTTCACAGACAGTCTCAGTGCCATTGAGGCTCTGCGATCGATGAAGACTGTGAAGCACACCCCGTATTTCCTGGGGAAAATACGTCGGTTTTTAAGTGCTTTAACAGATAAAAATTACCGGGTTACCTTAGCGTGGGTACCTTCTCATTGTTCCATTCCGGGCAATGAAAAGGCTGACTCTTTAGCTAAGGTGGGTGCTATTGATGGCGATATTTATAGTAGACCAATTGCTTATGATGAATTTTATAGTATTTTGCGTCAGAGAACACTCAATAGTTGGCAATTATCATGGGATACAGATGAACTGGGACGGTGGCTACATTCCATTTCTCCTAAGGTATCGACGAAAGCATGGTTCAAGGGGTTGGATGTAAGTCGGAACTTCATTCGAGTGATGTCAAGACTTATGTCCAATCACTACACGTTAAACACGCATCTCTTTCGTATAGGACTTGTGGACAGTAATCACTGCGTTTGTGGCGATGGCTACCACGACATCGAGCACGTTGTTTGGTCGTGTGCCGAATACTCTGATGTTAGGTCCAAGCTAATAGATTCCCTTCGGGCCCGAGGAAGACAAGCAAATGTACCCGTTAGAGACATTTTGGGAAGTGGTGATCTCCGGTATATGTCAGAGCTATACTGTTTTTTGAAAAATGCGGATATTAAACTCTAAAATAAACGTTTTTTTGTATCTTATCAGATTACTCATCCTTCTTTCACTGAATGACTGGTGTACCTTGTGCTGGAGACACAAAAACTTGAAACCTGATTGGATACAGTGCTGTACCTGTTTCGAGATCACGATAATTCGGTGCAATGTGAAATGCAGTGTAATATATGTGCGAAAATTTATTCACTAGTAATTAGAAATTAGTTTATATTTATCTTAGAATAGTTATAGTTAATAATTACTTAATAATACAAACAAACTCAAGCTCCCAACCCAACAACCCCCAACCAGAAATCTGTAAAACCATACTAACCCCAGTAAATCGGGTGTAGCGATGACTCCCTCTAACAAGTTTGTTTTTACCCTGTAAAAATAAAATGTATTGTAAACACTGCTCCGTCAAGCTAACGCAAATGAGCTAGAAAATTAACAACTTTAAAACTAAACAATCTAAATATTTAAACGCAGTATATTAGTACAAATCGATTATACCACGATCAAAACAAAATCGCATCATATATTTGAAAGAATTCAATGTTATTTGCATGTATATGTGTTAATGTATGTTCATATGTGTGTGAATGTTATATTTTAAATGTTCGGTATAGTTGTGCTGTTGGCTACCAAAAATTTGGTGTTTAAAATGAATAACAACTACATAAACCAGGCCTGTCCAACCTTTATGACACGCGGGCCAAATTTCACAGTCCAGAACAGCTGTCGGGCCGAAATTTGGAAAACTTTCAAATTTCAGCTAATTTTTAGATTATGTGCAAATATATGTAGAAATATCGCTTTGATTTTGATATAAATGCCGTTTGATTGATGCTTACTTGATTTTTGCATACCTAAAGTAATTTTACAAGTCACAGTTTTAACAAATAAGGAAAACCAACAATAATTTTTCCTATTGTAAAACAGGACAAACATTCTATTTGTTGTTATTAGATTTTTAAATTACATGAGCTCAGAGAATTGATGGAAACTTGAAACTATTGGGTTTTTTTTTTCAGAACACGAACAATATTGCTTTACAAATCTGATACCGAAATCCACAAACATGATTCGAAATTCTTCACTGATAAAGATGAACAACAACTATTCCTCACTGCTACATTTGGAAACAACTATTCCTCACTGCTTCATTTTGGAAACGTTTTTCATTTTGAAATGTAGATACGGATTGATAATTTCAACACTTTGAAAATAACATCTCATTACTCGTGTAATTTGAACTTTTACAAAGGTGTTTTTTATCACAACAAATTCCAATCTGAATACATCAAAACGTGGGCCAGATGAAAAACGTGTTTCAAAACTCAACGCGGGCCGCGAGAAATGAAGCAGAGGGCCGGATGTGGCCCGCGGACCGTACGTTGGACAGGCTTGACATAAACTCTCTCACTTTTCTCACAGATGGTTGAACCGATTTCCACAAAATTAGTGTCAAATGGAAGGTCCAGCTGCCTCATAACACCCTATTGAGTTTGGCTGTAATCGGACTGTAACTTCGTCTGAAATGTATCGAAATGTGAAAATCACGAAACTTTATTATCTCAGAAACTACACAACCGATTTGAACAATATTGATATCAGATGAACGGGCTAGTTAAGGGTTAACTGATGAATTATGATGCCCAATTCAAGTAACCAGTAAGCACTAAATCATTGCCCTACAACAATACACTAAAGTCGTTTTTTACGCGGGGGATGCGTTCCAAGTTTTTATGGGTTGCACATAAATTACGTATTTTTTCCAATGGGGAGGACGTCCAGTGGCATCACTTGTAATTAAAGATCATATAATTCTATAAAAAAAATTTAAGGGAAAAAGTTCCAAAAAAAAACTTAAAAAAAGAATTTTGTGCTTTATGGATGGCCCCAAACAAAAATGGATACCAGATTCGTGTTCAGCGCCCCGAAATTATGTAAATACTAAGTTTTGGTCGCATTTATCGACACTTTTTTGCTTGGCCAGACTTTGTATGAAGTCGCCCCACTGTGGGTCGGTACAAAGCACGACTCGTTGTCAAAGGATGTTCACAGAGGCCTGGATTTGATTACAGTGAAGCATTTGCCCCAGTTGCAAATATAGCAAGTGTTCGATTAGCATTAGCGCTGGCTAATGAACACAAGTTGTTAACACATCAGATGAATGTTAAAACAGCATTCTTAAACGGAAAGTTAGAAGTGGTCATATTCATGAAACTTCCTCCGAAGGAGAATTGACAAGGCCCAATTGTCAAACTGCAAAGAAGCTTGTATGGTTTGAAACAAGCAAACAGATCTTGGAATAAGGGTTTCGATGATGCTATTAAAGAGCTTGGTTTTATTCCATTAAAAAATGATTGTTGCGTTTACAAGTCAAAATCAAGAGGTATAATCCTTATTCTTTATGTCGATGAAATATTGTTGATTGCCAAGGATATTGGTAATATAACATGGATTTTGAAAAGAAACTTGGAATGTTGTTCCAAATGATAGATTTGTCTGAGGTGAAAAATTTTCTAGGTATGGAAATAAATCGTGATATAGACAATCAAACACTCGAGATTTCTCAATCCCAATATACTGAAAAATTACTTTAAAAATTTGGAATGAGTGAATGTAAACCAGTGGGGACACCATTGGATACAAACACTAGATCAGGCCTGTTCAAACTTTATAAAGCGCGGGCCAAATTTCACAATCCACAATAGCTGTCGGGCCAAAACTTGGAAAACTTTGAAATTTCTGCTGAATTTTAGATTATTTGCAAATATATGTTGAAATATCATGCTGGTTATCTTTGATTTGATACAAAATCAGTCCGTTTTAGATTCAGAAACAAATGTTGTTATCAGTTGGGGCTTACCACAATAAAAGTAATCTTACAAGCCACAGCTATAACAAATAAAAAATACAAATAATGAATTTTTGGAATTTTTCATATGGTGTAACAGCGTTTATATTTATTGTTGTCAGATTTTAAATTTACATGAGTTTGGTGAATTAATGAGAAACTTGAAACTGTTGGCTGTTTTCCAGAACACGAGCTTTGTTGAAATCAAAATCTGATACCGAAATTCGCAAACATGATTCTAAATTTTCGTCTGATAAAGATGAACGACAACTATTTTTAACTGCCTTCATTCTTGAAAACAGCTGCTTCAGAGATATGTGCTTCCAAACAGCGAGAACGTTTTATTTGCATGCTCGCGGAGAACAGGATAACTTTCTTCGTTCAAACAGTCGCGATAGAAATTGATGAGAGAACTCTCCTGAAACTTAGATTTGAGCGCATCGTTACATTGAAGATCGATTATTTCTAACTGGAATTTGTCTGGTACATTGTTCACATCAACGGCAAATGGCGTTGAAAAAATTGTGATTTCTGTGCTATGCTCTCTCAAATCTTTGAAACGCCTAGCAAACTCTTCTTGAAGGGTTTGGATTTTGTGAGAGTATTTATTAAAATTGCAAGGAATATTCTCCGCAAGAAGAGGAAAATGTAGCAAGTTACCAGCTTTCACTTGACTGTGCCAAAGCAGTAATTTTGTTTCGAAAGCTTTGACGTGAGAAAACAGCAATCAAACATGCTGATCTTTACCTTGTAATTTAGTATTCAAATCGTTGAGATGTTTTGTGATGTCCACCAAAAAGGCTTAATCACTCACCCACTCAGAGTCATTGATTTCGGAAATAATTTTTCCTTTCTCTTGCAGAAACAATGCAACTTCCTTACGTAGTGAATAAAATCTTTCCAACATAGTTCCACGGCTTAACCAACGAACTTCACAATACACTAGGGTCGCTTTTTACGCGGTTGTTTGTACCGCATTTAAAAGATTAGATTAGATATACTTATACTAAACTTATTTGATGCCGCGTACAAATGATCTTCCAAATCGAGTAAAAATAATCCGCGTTATTGTAAAAATATCCCGTTTTAAAAAACGCATAAAAATAACCCGCGTGAAAAGCGACCCCAGTGTAATACAGAAGTCGCCGTATTCAGCTTCAATTTCTATTAACATCGATTGGAACTGGCGATGGTTAAGTCATCTGGCTTTGATGAAATTGATTGTTTTGACGACTAACGACATGACCTCAGGAATGTTAAGGATTTTCGCGCAAAGGGTCTGTTGGTGAATAATGCAGTGAATCGTAACAATGTCACCACCTTGTAATTGTTTCTCTTTCCTAATTAGTGCCACAACACCAGTGTTTTTCCCTGTCATTGGTGGTGCTCCACTACCACTACCACTTAGATTTGCGGAGAGAGTCCGAAATCCTGCATGCAGATCATAACCGCTTCCATCAGGTCTTTCCCAGTAGTAGTTCCTTTCATTGGGAACAAGGCTACTAATTCCTCAGTGATTTGGAAATTACTGTCGATTCCTCTCACAAAAATAGCGAGCTGAGCTGTATCTCTCACATCAGTGCTTTCATCGATTGCTAGCGAGAAAAATGTAATGTTAGATATCAGTTCACGCAATGTTATTTTCAGATCATCACCGAGAACTTTAACTCTTCTAGCCACCGTGTTCCGCGATAAACTGATGTTATCAAACTCAGCTTTTACTTTGGGGCACATTATGTCAACGACCGCTGAAATACACTCCTTTATCAACTCTTCGTCTTGGGAAGGTTTCATTTTTTTGGCCAGTATTTTACTCACAAGAAAACTGGCACGTACTGCATTTTCACTTTTCGTGTTTTCCCGAGAGAACAAGGTCTGCTACTTTGATAATCCGCTATTCGACGAATTATTTGAATCAATACTTGATATGAATAAAATTTTCAGGAAACACATACCTCTTAAGCTCGTCGAACTTCTGTTTTCTTTTCGATCCAGTGACACAGTCGTACTTAGTAGAATGCTTCGTTTCGTAATGCCGCCTGAAAAGTTTGGCTTTCCTATAGGTTCCCTTTCTATTTGACTATAATCGTATTTTAATTCCAATTCAATGACTATTTAAAACTGTAACTGCTTTGATCAAAACACATGGCCTCAACAAAATTTAAATTTGGTATTGTGCTATTCGTACGTTACCGATATTGCTCGTGATTGAAGTGTACGAAATTCAAAGTCATTTCTTTTATTTCGCTATTTCTTCAGCACGAATATTTTATTCCTAATTAATAATTTTTTTAAACTTTTTGCCTTTCTCCTAGAAAAGTATAGCAAATACTTGCGGAACCGAAGATATGAAAGTGCTCCAAAGGGCCGAATGGCATATATCACTCAACTCAGTTCGACGAGCTGAGCATTTTCTGTATGTATGTGCGTGTGAGTGTGTGTGTGTGAGTGTGTGCAGATTTTTATTTTTACTCACTTTTCTCAGAGATGGCTGGACCAATTTTAATGAAATTATATGCAAATGAAAGTTCTAGTTGCCCCATAAGACTCTATTAAATTTCATTGTAATTGGATTTTTATTTTGAAGGTTATGTTCAAAAATGTAAAAATCAAGAAACATCAATATCTCAGAAACCACACAACCAATTCTAATAAAATTGGTATCAAATGAACGGGCTACCCTTAACTTTTGAATTTTATATAGATTGAACATGTGGTTCAAAAGTTATGAAAAGAAACGTCTTCTGAAGACTGTTTAATTTCACTCAAGTTTTTCAGAGATGGCTGAACCGATTTTCACGAAATTAGTGTCAAATGAAAGGTCTAGCTGACTCATAACACCCTGTTGAATTTTACTGTAATCGAACTGTAACTTCGTCTGTAATGTACCGAATTGTGAAAATCACGAAACTTCATTATCTCAGATAGTACACAACCTATTTGATCAATAGTATTATCAGATGAACGGGCTAGTTAAGGGTTAACTAATGAATTGTGATTCAACAAGTGGTTTCAAAATTTGGCTGCCCTATACGTTCCCATTTCATTTGATTATAATCGAACTTAAGCAACTGTTATGTATTAAATTGTTAATAAAACAACGAAAGTCTATTATCTCAAAGATTACACGACTTATTTGAACATAACTAGTGTAATACGAACGAGTCATCTCTCAAACTTACAAATAACAAACTTTATAGCAATTTGATATGTGGTTCAAAAGTTATGGAAAGAGAAGAAATTCAAAGGCTATTTAAAACTATACCTGCTTTGATCAATATATGTGGCCTCAATATAATTTAAATGTGGTATCGTACCATTTGAATGTTCCCGGTATCGCTCGTGATTGAATTGTTCGAAATTAAGAGTCATTTCTTTTATTTCGCTATTTCTTGAGCATTCACATTACATATATTTTTATATATTTTATTTTATACATTTTATACCTCAATTACAACATCATTATTTTAGAACCCAAAAAGTGAATACACATTCATTAGATTGAAGCGTTCATGTAAATTTATTTTTACAAATAATAAGTTTGAATGAGAAAGGCTGGGTCTGACCGCTAGGTGGATTAATTTAGGTTTTTATCACAACGAATTTCAATCCGAATACATCGGAATACGAATACATGAATACGGGGGCCAGATGTAAAACGTGTTTCAAAACTTAACGCGGGCCGCATGAAATGAAGCCGCGGGCCGGATGTGGCCCGCAGGCCATACGTTGGACAACCTTGCACTAGATGGACCAAATCTGATGCAAAACTCACCGATTAACCTTATAGAGAACTATACTTTTTATCGACTGTTAGTTTACTCAGAGGAGTTTCTCTCGGCTTCGCAGTCTTTAAAATGTGAAAAGAAAACGCTATTTTTCTCTTACACCGACGTTTCGAATAATATATATTCTTTATCTACAGGCTCTACAAGTAAATTAAAACCAAAAACGATTTCTAGAAACAAATACATAAATTATGCACATAATATCATTACCGAGAGGACCATTTTCCTGTGAAGTGGTTCTTCGGTTAGAGCATTAAACTTGACAAAACAAATAATAATCAACCTAACAGAACATCCAAAAATACATTAAATTAGCTAAACATGATATCGAATACAATTTAAGCTTCTTACATTATGAAAATGAAAAAATTACAACTAGACATTTTAACGAAGCGGAACTCGTAGCACTCTCAATCATACTAAACCATTTTTTCCGTACCCAGCAACCTTGCATGCAAACTCTATTGTGCACAAGCTATGCTGTGTGACACTCGGTGGAAGCTGTCAGCGACCGTTGACGTTTACTGTTGTTTATTTCTGTACTCCGCTTGACGTGTTGCATGACTGCTGTATATGTTGTGCTCAAGCCTTCAACATCACTGCGTTTGTTTACTGTATGATCGTTCGTGATAATGTGGCACATTTCCAACACGTTCAACGCTGTTTTTCGCCTATGTTCATCCAGGATACACACCTCATTCAACTTGAATGAATGGTTCTCGTCGATGCTGTGTTAGAGTAAAGCAGTTTTTTCCCTCAGGTGATGTATTTTGGCTCACACCTCATTCAACTTGAATGAATGGTTCTCGTCGATGCTGTGTTAGAGTAAAGCAGTTTTTTCCCTCAGGTGATGTATTTTGGCAATAGTGGATGGACTGGTGGCATGTTCGTTTGGATTGAGCTCATCCAGTCCAACATAGCACGCATCGCAGTTGGTACAGGGAATTTTGTAAAAGACGTTGCTGCGATCTAATGTTGCGATCCGATCTTTGGTGTTCGTGAACAAATGGTTTATGATGTGCTCATTATGTGTAGCTAGGGTAATTTCTGGGAAATCTATACGCAGTGATTTCTTTATGCGCGCCGTTAATCTGTCGATATAGAGCATATGTTTGTATGTTGTTGGCAATGTTTTTGCTGGGGCATCTTGTACGTTCCTCCTCATTAGTCTGTTCTGCAATCTATTTCGCAGCGATAAATGGTAGTGGTTGACCTTAAGATGTTCGTCTATGATGTCGTTGATCGCTTTTGGGGGGAGATTTGTGCTAAGTTTTCGTACTCGCATGATAAAGTTGGCAACCACATTCATTTTCATATGCAACGGGTGACAAGAGAAAAAGTCCAGGAAAGTACCCGAAGCCATGGGTTTGGAATACCATTCCGTTTTGATGGACTGGTCTGCTTTGCGGACTAGCACCATGTCGAGATATGAAATTCTACCTTCCTCTTCTCTTTCACACGTAAACTGTAGGTTGCTGTCATAGCTATTAAAACATCTAGAACTTCTTCGACTTTACCTGCGGGCACTGCAAGGATTAAGTCATCTACATATTTTTTCAAAAGTGGGAGCGGGAAATTCAACCGTTCTACCACTTCTTCAAGCAATGTTTCCATAACTAAATCAGCTGCAGTTGCCGAGAAGGGATTCCCCATGGCGGTTCCAGAGATCTGTTTGAAGTATTGTCCACGAAATGAGAAGTAGCTACATTCCATGCAGAAATTCACAATTTCAACGAAAAAATCAAGGTTGATCTTCGTGTGTCGTTTGATTCTATCCCATTTGGTCATTATTGTGTGTATTACTAGACTCCTGGGTATGCAAGTGAATAGAGATAACACATCCAACGAAATAAGAATGTAGCTTGGTGGCAGTCGTACCGTATTAATGTACTCGCAGAAACTGAAAGAGTCTGTTACATTATATTCACACTCAATCAATGCTCGCACGATGCGTCCAATATATTTAGACAACATGTATGATGGTCCTCCGATGTTGGGTACGACTGGCCGGAGCGGTAGGTCCTGCTTATGTGCTTTCGGTAGTCCATATATTATTGGGCAAAGTGATGACAAAGTGCGTAGCTGATAGGCTGTTGTTGAATCTCTAATGGTCCTCTCGGTAATGATATTATGTGCATAATTTATGTATTTGTTTCTAAAAATCGTTTTTGGTCTTAATTTACTTGTAGAGCCTTGATAAAGAATATATATTTATCGAAACGTCGGTGTAAGAGAAAAATAACGTTTTCTTTTCACATTTTAAAGACTGCGAAGCTGTAAGAAACTCCTCTGAGTAAACTAACAGTCGATAAAAAGTATAGTGAATATAAAATGGCGCGTCCCCCCAGCTTCTATCAAACGATTGACAACGAATTCGGAAGTACAACCCTCACGATACTAAAAGAGTATGCAACAAGCAACAGAAAATGTCGGATGTCGGAGGAGAGGTATTTTTCCAAACCACATAATAAACTCGTTCAAGTGTGTTTTCGCGTTGCTCGAGACCGAAAGCCCATTCATAAACAAGTTAAATAGGAGCATCAACAGGTTTAAGAAGTCACTTTTAAACATCGAAATCAGACAGACCTACCATACAATAAATAAGCTTCTGAACGAGTTCAAATCATTGAAAGGACGGATTGTGTTTATCCTGCCTGAACATATCGCACAGAATTCTCTTCGGTTCCAGGATAATTTTTTGCAAACACACACCGAACACAGCACGAAGACCACTAAACGCAAATTTGACAACTTGCTCTCCGTTTCCGTGCACGAAGCAATCCGCCAACCCCCAATGCACAATGGTCCAAAAACCGAATTTAGGGGGAAATATGGGTCTAGAGCTCTATAGCAACATTTTAAAGAAAAATTTTTTTCTACAAAGTTGTTACATATGATAAAGCGCTCATTGAAAAATTATCAAAAATTAGGGTAACCAACAGTTTCGATGCAATCGAGTATCTAACTTTTTTATCTTTGTAGATAGAAGAAAAATTTGTTCTACAATGTTATAGCTCCATTAATTTTAAGCAACTTTGTAAAAAAAGTTTTTCTCTATCTTTGAAAACAACCGATTTATATTGAAAAAACATATTTTACGCTCTAACTTTTTTATTTCAAGTTTCACCTCAAAACTGTCTTTGAACGACTTTTAGAGCTTTTTAAGAGAAACAATCTACAACGCTGACATCGTAAATATCTCAATTTTACTCAAAGTTATTAATATTTTTCATCAAAAAATATGCGGTTTTCATTTGTATGTCATTCATTTTGGGGCAAACATAAAAAATATCTCTTGGTTTCATTTTGAAGGGCATACTTGACTCTATAAATGGAGGAACTTTAAGAAATAGATAATTTTTTAAATTTGAGTAAATTCAATTTCAAAATAAGACGAAAATTTCAATAATTTTATACATTATGCATATAAAGCACCCAGATTTATTTTTGACGTAGAGCTACGTTTTTCTTTAGCCTACCACATAGGGATGTAAATAGGAAAACTATTAACGAAAAGGGGACGAAATATGTCCCTTTTTAAATGCTTATAAATCGGTTTGTTTTCAACCGATTTCCTTCATTTTTGCAGTAATTGTTTGGAAAATTATACACGCATCCACCCAACTGTAGAAAATTGTTGATTGATTATGCAAACTACCGTACTATTGATAATTGTCAAGCCTTGTTTAAACGAAAATTACGTCCTCTGATTGGTCGTTATATGATTGCTTCCCAAGCACGGTCGACAGAATCATATACCTTGCAATAGAAAACATGCTGTTTGGCCTATATAAGAGCCTGTTTCAGCCGAAGCCGCTCATAATAGTTCTGGACAGCGACAAGTTGTCAACAGCAGTCGTCCTTCCTTAGCAGCATTACTAGCCCTGTGGTTGGTCACCACGTCTCAGGAGCAGCGCGGTTCTTCTCAGCGTGTGTCGCCAGACTGCCATTATTCCCCCGTGTTAGGGCAGCATGAAGATCGTCATCACCAAATCCAATTTTGAACAGCAAAATGCCTTTTTTCAAGGCAAATAAACAAGTCATTGAAAGTTAATAATTTTCGACAACGTAAGCAAGCATTCTGTGCGGATTCCAGCAGTTACATCTGTCGCGGCCGTCTAATTTACAGAAGGTGAAATAGCTTCCACAGTGCATGTTGTCCGTGTATCTTAACTCCCCCACTGTTGGGGCACAAAGGTTGCGATCAGCAACCGATTTTGAACAGCAAAATGCATTTTTTCAAGGCAAATAAACAAGTAATTGAAGGGTGAAAATTTCCTAGCATCAACACAAGCAAACATTCTTCGCGGGATCCTAGCAATCAAATTCTGTTGTAGTTTATTTAGTTTTAGTTTACCCCCACTGTTGGGACAGTGAATAACAAACTGCCCTGTTAGAACGCATTCACAAAGGCAGTTAATTCGAATATGCAGTACTGATATAATTTCGATTCTATCAATCAGCATTAACAGAATTTCGTCGTCTCCCAGCTGCCAAGTTGCAACATGATGCAACACGCAACAACGAGCAAACGAAATCGCTTGATGTTACAAACCGCAATGAAATACGGGTTAAAACCGTTGCGTGTGTGAGAGCACCATCGGTGTTTATTCGCTGGAAACAAATATCAAATGCGGATTGTGGAATAATTCGTTTAAAGAATATTAGAGAATTAAACAACTGAAAAGAAGGGCGTGGCCGATTACGTAGCACCCTTCGGCTATAAAAGAGTGTTTCTGGGAAAACTAGCTACATTCATTAGTCGGAAGGTGAGCTGGATGGACCGGACCGTCCACAACGTTGACAGCAGTAGAAGCAGATACAGCACTCAGAAGTAACAGCGGGTTGCGCCTGTAGCTGCCTTCAAATTAAAGAAACCACTTGCGCTGTGGTTAGTCACCATGTCTCAGTAGCAGCGCGGTTCTTCTCAGCGTGCCTCGCCAGACTGCCATCATTCCCCCACTGTTGGGGCAGCATAAAGATCGTCATCACCAAATCTAATTTTGAACAGCAAAATGCCTTTTTTCAAGGCAAATAAACAAGTCATTGAAAGTTAATAATTTTTGACAACGTAAGCAAGTATTCTGTGCGGATTCTAGCAGTTACATCTGTCGCGACCGTCTAATTTACAGAAGGTGAAATAGCTTCCACAGTGCATGTTATCCATGTATCTTAACTCCCCCACTGTTGGGGCACAAAGGTTGCGATCAGCAACCGATTTTGAACAGCAAAATGCCTTTTTTCAAGGCAAATAAACAAGTAATTGAAGAGTGAAAATTTCCTAGCATCAACACAAGCAAACATTCTTCGCGGGATCCTAGCAATCAAATTCTGTTGTAGTTTATTTAGTTTTAGTTTACCCCCACTGTTGGGACAGCACAAAGGCTGTGATCAACATAACCGATTTTGAATAACAAACTGCCCTGTTAGAACGCAATTCGAACGAATTCGAATATGCAGAGCTAATTTGAAGTCGATTCAATCAATCAGCATTAACAGAATTTCGTCGTCTCCCAGCTGCCAAGTTGCAACATGATGCAACACGCAACAACGAGCAAACGAAATCGCTTGATGTTACAAACCGCAATAAAATACGGGTTAAAACCGTTGCGTGTGTGAGAGCACCATCGGTGTTTATTCGCTGGAAACAAATATCAAATGCGAATTGTGGAATAATTCGTTTAAAGAATATTATAGAATTAAACAACTGAAAAGAAGGGTGTGGCCTATTACGTAGCACCCTTCGGCTATAAAAGAGTGTTTCTGGGAAAACTAGCTACATTCATTAGTCGGAAGATGAGCTGGATGGACCCTCCACAACGTTGACAGCAGTAGCAGCAGATATCGGCACTCAGCAGTAACAGACCATAGCAGCGGGTCGCGCCTGTGGCTGCCTTCAAATTAAGCACTTGCCCTGTGCTGTGGCTTCTCAGCGTGTGTCGTCAGACTGCCGTTATTGCCCCACTACTGAGGCAGCATAAAGGTTGCCATCAGCAAATCCAATTTTGAGCAGCAAAATGCTTTTCTCAAGGCAAATAAACAAATATTTGAAGGTTAATAATTTTTTGACAACTCAAGCGAGCAATCTGTGCTGGATAGTAGCAATTTAAATCTGTAGCAGCCGTCTAATTTACAGAATGTGAAACTGCTTTTACAGCTCGTGTTTTCAGTGTCTTCATTACCCCACTGTTGAGGTAGCACAAAGCAAGCATTAGTAGACTTTGACTCATTATTGAAACACCTACAACAATGCATTTGTTAATAGTGTGCGTAGCTCTACGTCAGTTATGCGGTCGTGTCATGGATACAACCTCCTACTTTATGGTATTTTTTTTATAACTAGGCGTAATTACCTTTAATTTGACCCAAAAAGATCGAAAATCGATCAACTGGTTCAGAAGTTATGATTTTTTTTAAATAAAATACATCGAATATAGCAGTTTTTTATGGTCACCCTATCACCCCGGAGCTGGTCCCCTTAATAACCCAACGAAACAATACGGGTTTGATTATTTTCAACATAGATGCATCCCTGCGATTTTGAGCACAATTGAAGCACTTTGCGTGACCAACTTCGAAATAGGGTGACCATAAAAAACGACTGTGTTCGATGTATTTAATTTAAAATAAAATCATAACTTCTGAACCAGTAGATCGATTTTCGATCTTTTTGGGTCAAATTTAAGGTAATTACGTCTAGTTATAAGAAAAAATACCAAAAAACAAATCCGGGTGCTTTTATATGCATAATGTATAAAATTATTGAAATTTTCGGCTTGTTTTTAAATTGAATTTACTCAAATTTAAGAAAAAAACATAATTCTAAAAGTTCATCCATCTATAGAGTCAAGTATGCCCTTCAAAATGAGACCAAGCGATATTTTTTAAGTTTGCCATACATGCGAATGACATACAAATGAAAAACACATATTTTTTGATGAAAAATATTATTAACTTTGAGTAAAATTGAGATATTTACGATGTCAGCATTGCAAATTGTTTCTCTTAAAAAGCTCTAGAAGTCGTTCAAAGACGGTTTTGAGATGAAACTTGAAATAAAAAGGTTAGAGCGTAAAATATATTTTTTCAATATAAATCGGTTGTTTTCAAAGATAGAGAAAAACTTTTTTTTACAAAGTTACTTAAAATTAATGGAGCTATAATATTGTAGAACAAATTTTTCTTTTAAATACAAAGATAAAAAAGTTAGATACTTGATTGCATCGAAAATGTTGGTCACTCTAATTTTTGATAATTTTTCAATGAGCGCTTTATCATATGGGTCATTCCATGTCAAGTGATCAGGCAAATGCAACGACCCTCTCCGATTCGCTTCAAAATGAATTAAATGACTTGTTTTTGGTCGAAACTGAAAAATCCAGAGTTTTGGGTCAATCGGACAACCCCCCTCCAATTGCGGAGCCCTCCATTTTTGTATTCTTTGACAAAAAATCATTTTCCATGTTTTGGAAAAACATCATATCTCAGAGGCCGAAAGAGCTACAGACAATATTAGACACTCTTTTTAAAGGTTATTAAATTTACTATCGAATGGCATCATCAGATTTTGCAAACAGTGTTGCCAATATTGATATTTTCACGTTTAAAAACTAAAACTTCGTTTATCTCAAAACACCCCCAATTTTTTTTATATCTGATGTCACCAATGTGTTCAGCGGAAAATTTTACATAAGAATCACCTATCCACAAAATGCAATTTGCACCGTTGCGGAGATATTCAACTTTTAAGATAACGAGTTCGTTAAATTCCAACAATACGCCTACAAATGCGATAAGCCTTATTAAAACGCATCTCAAACTAAATCACCGCTTCAAATCTCAAAAACTGGTTTCTCATATTGTACTTGATGGTACCGGAATTAACAGCCATTAAAGTACAACGTGCGTTTCATTAATTATAATTATTTAACAGGTTTGTCAGAAATTAACGTTTGATTTAACTTTTGGAGTTAAATTGAAATAGGTACCCGATCAGAGCTTGACAATGTCTTCATTAAAATGGTAGCGTCCGCTTGAAGTGTCGCCGATTGTATTCCTCGGATCCCTGGAACAGATTTAATTAAATCGAACCTGGCAGCACTGACAACTGGTGGATTTTATCGCTCGTTTTATCACAAATTTTAAATTTTTCTTTGAGTTACCGAACCATTTCCTCTCCAGCACTTTCTAGACTTTCATTTGCTGACTAGAAACAGCCTCAAAAGATTTTTTTAAAGCTTTTGATGCCTTGAGCAGTTTTTCTCCACTGTATTTATTCGATTGTTTGACCAAGTGATTGACCAACAGATTGCAAAGCCGTGTTAAGGCAAACCAGCTGTGTCTTTGCTATACAAGTAAACGATTAAAACAGGTTCAAAACAATTTCAAATAAAACAAAACAATAATGACATCGCAGAAGTGAGCTAATCACTTCATTTCCAACATTTCCATGTTGTAAAGAATATAGTGTGAAAAATCCTTTTACTCAGCTCATGCGGAGTTTCCAATTCTTCAGCTTATGATCCAACTCACCAGTATCTATAACAAGGAAATAATGAATGTTAACTATAATGCTTGTAACATTACTTGTGCTGAGGTATACACTCAAAATATTTTTCACGTTATAGTTACCGGAAAAGTTACGTGAATATTTTCCACTATCGTTTTAAGTAGATTCTAGGTGATTGTCTCTTGAGTTCATCATGACCTGGTGAGATACATTATCCTTCGAATCTTATTTAGTAGACATATGCGTTTCATGTGAGTTTCACGACGAATTCTTCTACTGGTAAAGTGAAAAGCATTTGAGTATCTGATATCTATCACGTTTTATGCAACGTATATTTTTATTTATTTCTATAATTTTTTATAGATCGCAAATGGTTTTCAGAAATTATCGAAATATATTCCGTAATATATCTGGGGTATACCAATTCGTAAATGAATAAACGACATAAAAACTGATTAATATTACGACATTCGTCGACGATAGTTACCGCTGAAGCTGTTTGTATTCAGGTAACTCCTCTACCTCTGAACTAAAGCTGCGTAAACCCTCTTAACCTGTAAGGTTAAGACTGGATGTTATTTAGATTTTTTGAAAACTCACTTATTTACAAGCCATCGAGAAATTCTGTTTTGTGTGCTGACACTGAATCAAACAACAGCTTCGCCATTTTGATTCAAGGCTATTTCCGCACAGAGAATTCACGCGATACATCCTGTTTGACGTTTTCCAGTTCACGTGGATATTACGTGATAAACCATGGCATACATGTGATTTTCACGTAAATGTTATCATGCAAAGTGACAGAAAATGAACAAGTATAGGAACTTTCACGTAACAATAACGTGAAAAATATTTTGAGTGTACTATTTTCACCGATTGCTACGCCTGTTTCCTGATCCATCATTCTATCTTGCGAATTAATCCTTACAACCTCCGCTCTCAGTGCTGCATCACATTGGACGCATGTCTCTTGACCTCCTACTAATTCCTGATTGTTTTCATGAAACCTGCCATGAAAACATGACGAAATGCAGCATTGTTTCTGTCTAGCTGCGAAATATTGGCCAAACTGTTTTTCATGGCTTCCGCATATAGTTTGCAAACGTTGAACACCAGACCGAAGTTTGAACAAAATACATTCTCGCGATGTTAAGTGCGATCGATTGTGATTTTCAGCTGTACACTTACTTTTTAAACTCCAACCTATTGAACACACCATTTTTTTCACTGTCGTGAAAACTCATATCAACCTGCGTATGTTTTGACAGAAACCACGTTATGAAAACACAGGAATAAACCATCAGAAAGGCCATGAGAAACCCACATTTGAGATGTGAAATAGTGCTTTTGTTTCGAGTGCGTTTCACCATTTGGTCACATTTGTTGTGTGAATTTAACGAACTCGTTATCTTAAAAGTTTAATATCTCCACAACGGCGCATATTGCATTTTGTGGATAGGTGATTCTTATGTAAAATTTTCCGCTGAACACATTGGTGACATCAGATATAAAAAAAATTGGGGGTGTTTTGAGATTAACGAAGTTTTAGTTTTTAAACGTGAAAATATCAATATTGGCAACACTGTTTGCAAAATCTGATGATGCCATTCGATAGTAAATTTAATAACCTTTAAAAAGAGTGTTTAATATTGTCTGTAGCTCTTTCGGCCTCTGAGATATGATGTTTTTCCAAACATGGAAAATGATTTTTTGTCAAAGAATACAAAAATGGAGGGCCCCGCAATTGGAGGGGGGTTGTCCGATTGACCCAAAACTCTGGATTTTTCAGTTTCGACCAAAGACAAGTCATTTAATTCATTTTGAAGCGAATCGGAGAGGGTCGTTGCATTTGCCTGATCACTTGACATGGATTGACCCATATGTAACAACTTTGTAGAAGAAAGTTTTTCTCTAAAATGTTGCTATAGAGCTCTAGACCCAAATTTCCCCCTAAATTTGGTTTCTGGACCATTGTGCAATGGTAACCCAAAAGCAGTTCACAACGCTACATCAACAACAATTCCACCAGAGACTGAGGTTTTGTTGAGCTAAGGACCGAAGTTCGCTTTGCCATATACCTCCGTCACTGAAGTGCCAGTTTTCCACTGGATCGCGGATTTGGAAAATGTCCTCATTTCCAATCCTGATAAATCAGTGCAAGATCGTAATCGATGCAATGTCGTCAATATGATTCAGAACTATCTGCACACGTTTGATTCAGCATCATACAATCCTCTAAACGCGTTCTTAGGGGCCGTTCAATAATTACGTAGGCATATTTTTCCACTTTTTCAACTCCCCCTCCCCCCCCCCTTGTAAGACATCGTAAGATTTTTTGATACCACCCCTCTCCCTAGTAAGATCTTACTATATATACTATATATAGATTTTTATTATAGTTTTATCATCCTGAAGCAAGCACCAGGGTGGCCACTCAATCGGGAAAACGGGAAATGCGGAAAAAGTCGGGAATTGAATTACATCGGGAAAAATGCGGGAAAAAGTCGGGAATTTTTTTATTTGATCGGGATTCTGTTACCAAGATTTTTTCAAAGTATTGTGTATGATGCAATTACAAATGATGGAGAAGTTGGAAGTGCAGGACTGCAAGTTGGTCCCTTGAAAGTCACATTTTTCTTCCTCAGTCAATTTTTTAACCAAAAAGTCATTAAACTTACTTTTTTTGACCTGCTGACCAGCTGATTACTCATATCAGTCCTGCTTTTCAAATGAAATAAATGTTGACCACAAATGTCTTAGAATAGCATAAAACTTCGAAATCTGTTATCTAAAAAAATTGAATGGCCTCTGTGGGACTTCTCAAGATGGTAAAGCGAATTGAAACCGGGGTCGAAAACCGTAGTTTGGGAATGAAAGTTACCTGTTTATCGAGAAAACGTTTTTAGTGAGAGAATCAATCATAAATTCTCATATGTACAATAGAAACTGTTTCATTTTCCAAGAGCAATGCAGAATAAGTTTCACTGTACAATCTTACTAACATCACTAGTTATTAGTAGTTATTTGAATAAACAAATTGAGGATAAAATAAGTGGCACACAGTTCTGATTCTCCACTTTTTCAAATAGATTTTTATTTCAGCTAGTCTTTTTGAAAATATATTTGGCGAACTCTAGCGAAACTAGCTACCATTTCCGCTTAGAAACTCAATGCTGGTGAAATTTTGGGTTAGGGACGAACTTGCTATGCGGAGCAGTTAATTTAAAAAACATTACAAACTTGCCCCAGAATAGAGCAAACATTATTTTGGAATTTTTTGAAAAACTAATTTTTTATATATTTCAAATTCGTATTTTTCTGTAAATTACACAATTTGACTGTAAAAAAAACTTTTTTTTTGATGTAAATACAATCAGGAATGTTCTTAGAAAGAAGCGTAATCGTTTGCGAGGTTTTTCAAAAAAACATTTTACAGTTGAATCGCTTTATAGCGACATCGCAAGGAACCGTCGTTATGGAGAAATTCGCGGTACAACGAATAATTTTTATGAATATAGAGCAAAAGCGATCATTGAGATTGTCGCTATAGAGAGATTTGTCGCTATATAAATTGTCGTAATAGAGGGATTCGACTGTATTTATTTTATTTGTTACTGCATACGACTTTTTACATGCTTTTTGTTTTGCAACTGATCTTAGGGTACGATGCTGGCCTAACTAGTCAGTCGTCGTAGGTTCGTGTCTCGGCTCGAGAGAGACTGTTATTGTCTGCAGGATCGTAGCGCTAGCCCTGCAATCGCCCCGTGCACTAAACAGCTGGCTGCTAAATCTGTGGCCAATAAACAAAAATACTTTGAATATTCTAAAAGCCAAAATAATTAGGTTGATTGGTGTAATGTTTCCGGCAAAGCTGTAGATGGTAGTTCTATTTAAAATAAATAGTTGAAGAGGTTGTTTATAAGACACGACCGCAGAGGTAACGTAGAATACGACAGCCTATCTTATGTCAATGTATTTCTTAGAATAGGTTTGGGAATACACTCAATTGGGGTTAATTAATTTAATAGTCTCTTTGCTCCAGATGACGTTTACCTCTGTAGCCGGCACCGCGTTTTAACTTGCTGCCGTATCCAAAACAAGAATGAAATTGAATTGTTTTGAGGCTGTCTTTTATATCAAGTTACACTAAGATATCTTAATTTAGGCAGTGGCTACGAAGAGGCTATAGACAAAGGCAAAAAGTGCATTCCCCATCTATGATATAACAGTTCAAATAACAATTTTCTGCATTTTACGATAGCGTAGATAATTTTACAACTGATTGCTGCAATTAGTAAGACTTGCGAGAAAAATTATGTGATTCAGGCTCACTAGCTCAGAAATTCTTCAGATAAACTTTGAGGTTAATTGTGTTTGTCAATGCCATTTATTGACAACTGAATAATTTTTTTTCAACATGGCAAATTTTTTATTTAGTTTTGAATGATTTACAGTGATAATTAAATTCTACATGGGGTGATTTATTAGCCATTATATATGAAAATTTCAATCGCTATACTGCTAGCCACACACGCTATATGAACATGCACACACGCGCTACAGACATGCATACACGCTATAAGCATACACACACGCTAAACAGCTAGCCACGCACGCTATATAGCAAGCCACGCACTCTAGCCACACGCTGTATAGGAAGCCACACACGCTAGCCACACGCTATATAGTAATCCAGCGTGCACAGAAACGCTAGCCACACACGCTATATAGCAAGCCACACACCTTAAATTTTAGGGACACACGCTACAGATATTCACACACGTTATGTGCACACACCCTTTATATACATACGCTGGATGATGGTGGCTTCTCAAACAACCTGGCGGTGCGAGTCTCTTTCAGTTTCGGGTTGTATTCAACCAACGATATCTGAATTGAATTACCGCTGGTGGGGTCCAACTCAGATCGAAGGGAAGCCGAACTGAAAGAGGTTGGAACTGCAGCTAACCACTACCGGCGCCGCTGTTGCCCGCTGCTGATCCACTTCGCCTACTGCCATCGGTATTGATGTCCGCTGCTGCTGCCTGCTGATAGTAAACTGATTTGCTTGAGGAGAAACAGTCTCTTATATAGCCCAAAGAGTGCATTCCCGGCTAACTAGGTACTCCATTCTGTCGTCCTTTTTAAGGAAAGGCAGCAAGCGACCAATCAAAAGTCAACATTTGCGTTTCGACAATATTCAACAATTTTCAATATTACAATAGTTTGAACAATCAAATTACAATTTTCTGCATTTGGACGGGTGCTTAAATGATTTTCCAATCGATTGCTGCAAAAATGACAGAAATCGGTTGGAAACTGACTGGGTTTAAAACGATTGAAATTGGACAATTTTTGTGACGCTCTCGATGTTTTCGGTTTTGAAATTGGATCCCTGTATTGAAATTGGGTCCCTGTAATTGTTGCCGTAAGACGTATTCTACGTCAAAATTGATTGAAGATCTCAAAAAGCTATGTTGCCAAATGTTACAACGTTGATTATTTGAACACGGAAGAAGTTAAAATTTCTGAAGATTTTTTTTCGAAACCAGAACGATTTGTTTGATTGGTGCGGTGTTTTCGGCAAAATTCTTGGCAGTAGTTGAGTATCAAAAATATTCAAAATTAAATATTTCAAAGAGCTGATTTTTGAAAAATATTATATTTTTATAAGCTGCAATTGCTTTCGTTAAGTTTATGGTGAACTGCGCTTCGATTTTCTCAATCTAGTTTACATTTCGTAAAGTGACAAAGCTATTCTTTTGTAATTTTTCCTGCGTATAGTAAAGTGTACCTGTTAAATTACCCGAACGTTGTGAAATATCGTTGAATCACTAGTTTGCTGCCGCCAACGAGCAATTTAATTGTGTGGATTCTCCAGCCAAGTTGTACAGGCTACCTTGTTTTGTTTTGATAGTAAAACACATCTTTCGTCGAATTTTGCCGCTCTTTGCGCCACGAAGTGAATCAAAACAGAATGGAGAAGAAACTGTGTGGAGAATGTAAACAAGCTGTCAATGATATCGAACCAATCCGATGTGGCTTCTGTGAAAACTGTTACCACATAAACCAACAATGCTGTGGTTTTAACAGTAGAGTGTGCAAGGATCTTTTCGCACTTGGCAAAATTATGTTAATTTGCCCGGAATGCAGAGAATTGCTGAACGGTCGTTCTATTAGCTCATATATAGCAGATATGCAACTACCACAGTTAGAGCAACCCGCACAAACTACGCAACTCACTGAACTGCCGGCTCAGGTTCAAAAACTCTTCGAGGTTGTTGACGGTTTAAGCAAAAAAATCGACAATTTCTCTCAAATATCGATGAATGGGAATTCTGCTCTCGGCACCCCATCTACCTCGTTTGCCACTCCTGTATGGCCCAACAAAAACATAAAGCGTCGCCGAACAGAGCGGGCACCCATCTCGGTTCAACCTGATCGTGGTGAAAACGATATCGATTTCAGCGATCTTTCAGTGCCATCCATCGCTTCAATCGCAGTACAGAAACGCTTTTGGCTATATCTGTCGGGTTTGAATCCACAACTTACCGATAATGATATTCAAAAAATCATCTCACGCTGCTTGAATACAACTGAACCTGCTGCTGTTGTTCGGCTCGTTAGGAAAGGAACGGATACATCCAACTACTCGTATGTGTCCTATAAAATCGGCCTGGATCCGGACCTGAAGAGCGTCGCTTTGAATCCTGCCTCGTGGCCTACTGGACTGCTGTTTCGTGAGTTTGTCGACATACCAAAAAACTAATATGCGATGCCGACTACACTGCAAGCAACGAGCATGAGCCTGTTGGTAACGAATTTTTGCGATCTACTGTGGACGGTGGAAACCTTCGGGTTTCCACCAAAGGCGAGTATCTTGATGATTTTTCCCAACAACCTGTACCGTGTAGTAACGTTTTTCAGCACACTGCCCAACATACGAATGCTGTTTGGTTGTTCTACCAGAACGTTCGCGGTCTACGCACAAAAATCGACGAGTTTTACCTGGCAACTAACGACTGCAATTTCGACGTGATCGTGTTGACTGAAACTGGACTGGACAGCCGCATCAACTCACAGCAACTGTTTGGCGACACGTTTAATGTTTTCCGGTGCGATAGAAGCTCTATTAACAATGATAAACGTTCTTTTGGTGGAGTTTTGGTCGCCGTTAATAAACGATACCCGAGCGCTCTGTTATATACTTTACATGGCAACCATCTGGAACAGATATGCGTGAGCACCACTATTTGTGGCTCGAAAATATTGCATTGTGCAGTGTACATCCCGCCAGACAAAAGCAACGATCCAGCCATAATTGACGCACATATTGCCTCGGTCACCGAGCTGTGCAACAAGAGATCAGCTGGTGATAACGTTCTAATCTGTGGTGATTTTAATCAGCCTCGCATCGTTTGGACACAGGAGAGTGAAACGCACACAAATTCTTCTCAATTGTCTGCTGCTAGTGCTGCGTTGATTGATGGCATGGACTTTTTAAATCTGCGCCAAGTGAACCAGCAATTAAACCATCTCGACCGCATGCTCGACCTTATTTTTTGTTCTTCCGAGCAAACTTGTGTCGTCGATGTTTGTGTTGCCCCACTTGTTCCCGTTGACCTGCATCATCCTCCGCTAGTTATATCGTTGCCAATTATATCCAAAATGACGACACCGGAATCGTCAGCGGACAGCACTAGAGCTTTGAATTACAAAATTGACTTCACGGCTCTTACAGAGTACTTACAAAGTTTCGACTGGGAGAATCTTTACGGAGTAATTGATGTTGATGATCTAGCTAACTCGTTTAGTGAAACATTATGCCAGTGGCTGAGGCAAAATTTACCGACAGTTAATAAGCCTGCTTCCCCTCCATGGGCTACTTCGCGGCTACGTGCACTGAAGCGCATACGTAATGCTTGGCAGCGTAAATACCGAAACATTAAAACAAACGAGACAAAAAGTAATTTTAAACGAGCAAGTACAGATTTTCGTCGATTGAACGCCAGCTTATACAAAACCTATGTAATGCGGGTACAAACTGATCTCCGTCGAAACCCTAAACAGTTCTGGAACTTCGTAAATTCGAAGCGAAAGTGTTCGGTAATTCCTTCTAATGTTTACCTCGATGGAACAGAAGCAACATGTTCCCTGGATTCATGTGAGTTGTTTGCTAAATTTTTCGCTTCTGTTTTCGCCGACAGCACTGCTTCCGAATCGGATGCTGAGATTGCTTCGGCAGATGTACCGCTAAACTTAGTTGATCTAAGTACATTTGAAATTACTGCGGACATGATACTGGAAGCTGCGAAAAGACTTAAAACTTCTTTTTCCGTGGGGCCCGATGGAATCCCAGCAGTAGTTTATACCCGTTGTGCAACCGTTTTAGCTGAACCCTTATCTCGCATTTTCAACCGATCATTTGAGCAAGGAAAATTCCCGCAGATTTGGAAGCAGTCGCACATGTTTCCTGTATTTAAAAGTGAAGATCGGCGTAACATCAGGAATTATCGGGGCATTACCAGTCTTTCTGCCTCGTCTAAATTGTTTGAAATTGTAGTTAGCTCGAGAATCTTATCTTGTACGAAAAACTACATTTCTAGCGACCAACACGGGTTCATGCCGGGACGTTCTGTTACCACAAATCTTTTGGACTTCACTACGACTTGCATATCGCACATGGAGCAAAAGGCCCAGATTGACGTCATATACACTGATTTAAAGGCAGCTTTTGACCGAATTGATCACCGCATACTTTTACGAAAGCTTTTGAGACTTGGTGCGTCGCAAAAATTTGTTGGTTGGCTAAGATCCTACTTATGTGGTCGGACACTACGCGTGATGTTGAGCTCCTGTTTATCCTCCACGTTCTCCAATACATCTGGAATACCACAAGGTAGTAATATGGGGCCGCTCCTTTTCTTAGTTTATTTTAACGATGTGACATTGCTATTGAGTGCTGGATGTAAGCTGGTGTATGCTGATGATCTGAAGCTGTATTTGGCTGTGCGGATTATTGATGATTGTCGTGAGTTACAAAGACTGTTGGATATTTTTATAAGTTGGTGCCGCAGAAACTGGCTCATTGTTAGTATTGCGAAATGTCAGACCATGACATTCCATCGTATTGCGAATCCTGTCCTGTTCGACTATAAGATTGATGGTCATGTGATCGAAAGAGTGGATCAAGTAAACGACCTTGGTGTTTTGCTCGATGCCAAGCTCAACTTTAATCTGAACCGCTCATTTATCATTTCTAAGGCAACTCGACAACTCAGCTTCATTGGTAAAATAGGACGTGATTTTAATGATCCATACGCTTTGAAGGCGTTATACTGTTCACTCGTGAGACCAATATTAGAAAATGCGTGTTTGATTTGGTCTCCTTATCAGCTTAGTTGGACTCTGAGGATTGAACGAGTACAAAAAAGATTTATCCGCTTAGCATTGAGAAATCTTCCCTGGCGTGATCCCGCTAACCTACCACCGTATTCCGAGCGGTGTCGCCTCATTGGCCTTGACACGCTTGAACGACGCAGGAGAATCCAGCAAGCCGGATTTGTGGCCAAGTTATTGAATGGCGAAATTGACTCACCGAGAACCCTATCTTTGCTGAATTTTCGCGCTCCGCAACGCTCATTAAGGTCCGCTGGATTGCTACAACCCAAGTGCATCGCACAATGTTCGGTTACAATGAACCTGTCACTGCATGTGTTCGAGCATTCACTCCAGTTGAAGAGATCTTCGAATTCGGTGAACCGTCGAACAAATTCCTACGAAAAGTGACTATGTCTAATATTTTTTAATTGACCATATAGAATAATATTAGGACCAATGTTTTATATGCTGACTCGGGGCAACCCAATGTATTTTGTTGAATTTAATGTTAGTTCGTAATGTTTGTAGTTTTATTATTGACAAATTGTAAATGTTTAAAATTGTAAATGTATTCTTAACAAAAGATGATGAGGTTTTTAAGCCTCCATGAGGATGGCCTCATAAGGCTTTTCCCCATTAACTAACTTTCATGGAGACCAATATGGTCAGATGAAAATAGATAATAAATAATAAATAAATAAATAAATAATGTAAACTGAACATTGATGATCATGGGGAAATAAAAACTAAAAATTCTTTACAAAAAATCCTAATAAAAAGGATTTGGGAAAATTTCAAGAAACATTTTTTTCTTGAAGTTTAAAAGAAATTAAAAATAAAATTGTTTCCTTTTCAACGGTTTCTGCAAGACATGTTCGTGCAGTAGAAGACTTTTAATTTGAAAAATAATAATTTGAGATCTTTTGTCTGTAATTTTTTTAAATTTCGAAATCACTTATTTTGAAATGTTAGTCCCCCATTCGTTGTTTTGCTTTCGTCTCGATTAGACGCAAATTGTTTATCTCCGTTTGAGTTCGCAAAATAACAATACACGAGTTATCGTACGGGTGTTTTTTTGTCGATTAGTTCTCGTGCTGCGCAATAACAATAGACTGTTATATATCGGCAGAAACATCTGCACACTGGTAGGGGCAGGCTACCCCGCCAGTGATTCGATACGCAGCTGATATATCAGCAAGAATAATTCTCCCGCACCGCTGTTACCCCGCTAGCAGCACGGACCATCATACGATCGAGCGAGTGGAAGTCAACTACAAGTGGCATCTACAAGGTCGCGTGTAGGACACGGCCACTGTGTCTCAACACGAAGCTGGATCGTCATTGTTTGTTCTGCGGAGACGCTCGATTAATCCTACTATCAGCCGTGAGGTCGTGACTTAGACGTTCGGTGAAGTATTACCTTTAGAATTTTTACTATTATTATCAATATTATTACTATGTTATAATATTATTATTAATATTATTATTGATATTATTATTGTTATTATTAATACTATTACTATAATTATTATTATTATTATTATTATTACTATTGTTATTAGTATTAGTATTACTGTCTTTTTTTTATTTGATCCATTGTAGATTGAAAAATTGTTTTTAAAATTTAACATCAACTACTTGAACCCCCCCCCATATTCGAATATTTATCGTTTGTGTGCGGTAGAGCGTAACGCTCCCGCAAAATGGACGACATGCAGGTGCAACTTTTCCTGGAGGTGGAAACAAACGGGGAAGAAATTGAAATTTCTCCCATCAGCACACCTCTACCTTCCCCTGTGCCCTCCCCTTTGCCAAGTCCTGTACCAAGAGTACCGGAAGTACGGGTAAAAGCTTACCCAGATGCCGCTGGCGGTCCCTACGTTGTTTTTTTCCGGCCCATAAAGAAGCCATTGAATATTATCCAAATTGGCAAAGACCTGGCAAAACATTTTTCGGCCGTAACCGAGATTACGAAGGTGAGGCCGAACAAACTGCGAGTTGTCGTGAGTAGCTTGAAGCAAGCAAACGAAATTGCTGGCTACGAGCTCTTCACGAGAGAGTATCGCGTGTACATCCCTGCCAAGGATGTAGAAATCGACGGTGTGGTTACCGAGGGGAATCTCACTGCCGATGACATTTTGCGTCATGGAGTTGGCTGCTTTAAAAACCCCTTGATGCAAAGTGTAAAGATACTGGATTGCAAGCAATTGCATTCAGTATCCATCGAAGAAGGGAAGAAGAAATTCCTCCCTTCGGATTCCTTCCGAGTAACATTCGCCGGATCCGCGCTGCCGAACTACGTCCGCTTGGACAGGGTTCGTCTACCTGTACGCCTGTTCGTACCGCGGGTCATGCATTGCCAAAACTGTAAGCAGTTAGGTCACACAGCCACCTACTGCTGCAACAAGGCACGCTGTAGCAAGTGCGGAGGCAATCATGCTGAGAACGCTTGCAGTGGGGATACTGAAAAGTGTCTTTATTGCGAGGGAACTCGGCATGACCTTCCGGCATGTCCCGCGTACAAACAGCGCGAGGAAAAAATTAAGCGTTCCCTTAAGGAACGATCAAAGCGCTCTTTTGCAGAAATGCTTAAGAGGGCTGAGCCACCCTCGACAGGAAACATCTTTTCCTTTTTGCCAACCGATGAGGGTACATCTGACGATCCCGTCGAAGGGTGTTCCTATGCCTTGCCAGAGGGATCTAGGAAGAGGAGAATGCTCAACTCTCCTAATCTTTCTCGTAAAGGTCGTAAGATAACCCCTAGCGGAATGACCAATAAGACAACACAAAAAGGAAGCGGTGAAGAAAAACCGAAGCAAGTACCCCCCGGTTTTAATTTCAAATCAAACCAGGAGTACCCACCGCTTCCTGGGGCACCAAAAACCCCTCGGGCACCCATTTCTCGATCAGAAGACATAAAAGAAACAGGGTTCATAAAATTCTCTGATATTGTGGACTGGATATTTAAAACATTCAACATACCAGATCCCCTTCAAAACATTCTTCTTGCCCTTCTCCCAACAGTGAAAACCTTTTTGAAGCAACTCACAGCAACTTGGCCCCTCATTTCAGCTATCGTATCTTTCGATGACTAATTCGTTGAAAGAGGTTAGGAATTTTGTCACTGTGTTACAGTGGAACTGCAGAAGTATCATCCCCAAATTTGATTTATTTTCACATTTGATAAACACATACAATTGTGATGCGTTCGCGCTTTGTGAAACTTTTCTCAATTCAAATGACCAACTTAATTTCCACGATTTTAACATCATTCGTCGAGATCGAGACTCACACGGTGGAGGGGTACTTTTAGGGATCAAAAAGTGCTATTCTTTTTTCAGAATTGACCTCCCCTCGATCTCGAATATTGAAGTTGTTGCCATTCAAACGAATATGAATGGAAAAGACCTTTGCCTTGTTTCGTTATATATTCCCCCATCCGCGCGGATTGAACAGAAGCAACTCCTTGATATAGCAGAATTGCTTCCCGCACCTTTTTTGATTTTGGGAGATTTTAACTCTCACTGTTCGCTATGGGGGTCGCTGTACGACGACAACCGATCTTCTTTAATCTGTAACTTGATCGACGACTTCAATATGACAGTTTTGAATACTGGGGAAGCGACACGCGTACCTAATCCTCCGGCACGTGAAAGCGTGCTTGACCTATCCCTCTGCTCGACATCACTAGCGTTAGATTGCCAGTGGAAAGTAATCAACGATCCCCACGGTAGTGATCATCTTCCAATCGTTATATCAATTGCTAATGGTTCAACTCCCCCGAACCCAATCAATATTTCCTACGACCTTACACGTAATATTGACTGGAAGCGTTATGAGTCTATTATAGCGGAATCTATCGAGACTCACGAGGAACTTCCTCCGGAGGAAGAATACGCGTTCTTAGCTGGCTTGATAATCGACGCCGCGACGCAAGCTCAGACGAAACCGATACCCGGGGTAACGATTAGACAACGCCCTCCCAACAAATGGTGGGACAAAGAGTGCTCTGAGCTGTACGCGCGAAGGTCCGCGGCGTATAAGGACTACCGGGAGTACGGCACTGTCAACCTACTACGAAAGTACGAGGCACTGGGCAGGCAGATGAAGAGCTTAGTAAAGGCGAAAAAACGCGGGTACTGGCGGCGGTTCGTAAACGCGTTGTCGAGGGAAACAGCGATGAGCACTCTTTGGGATACCGCCAGGCGCATGCGGAACCGTGACGTTTCGAATGAGAGTGAGGAGTATTCAGATCGCTGGATACTCGATTTTGCCAAAAAGGTCTGTCCGGACTCTGTACCGGAACAGAAAACCTTTCGCGACGCGTTTATAGTAACTACGGAAGAGCCTCCATTTTCGATGTTGGAATTTTCAATGGCTCTCCTGTCGTGCAACAATAAGGCTCCAGGGTTAGATAGAATAAAATTCAACCTGTTGAAGAATCTACCCGACTCTGCAAAAAGACGCTTGTTGGACTTGTTCAACAAGTTTCTTGAGCTAAATATTGTTCCGCATGACTGGAGGGAGGTAAAAGTCATTGCTATTCGGAAACCCGGGAAACCTGCCTCTGATCACAATTCATATAGGCCGATTGCAATGCTCTCTTGCCTCCGGAAATTAATGGAGAAAATGATCCTCTTACGGTTAGACAAATGGGTCGAAACAAACGGTTTACTTTCAGATACTCAATTTGGCTTTCGCCGGGGCAAAGGGACGAACGATTGCCTAGCGTTGCTTTCTACTGAAATTCAACTCGCATTTGCTCGAAAAGAGCAAATGGCTTCTGCGTTCTTGGATATTAAGGGGGCTTTTGACTCTGTCTCTGTAGAAGTTTTAAGCGCGAAACTTCATTCGCAGGGACTTTCACTAAATTTGAATAACTTTTTGCTCAATCTGTTGTCAGAAAAGCATATGTATTTCTCACATGGCGATTCGACAACTTCCCGAATTAGTTACATGGGCCTTCCCCAGGGCTCATGTTTAAGTCCTCTCTTATATAATTTTTACGTCAATGACATCGATGAATGTCTTGCAAATTCATGCACGCTAAGGTAACTTGCAGACGATAGCGTTGTATCCATTACTGGTAGCGAGGCTAGCGATCTGCAAGGACCATTGCAAGATACCTTAGACAATTTGTCTGAATGGGCTCTTAAGCTGGGTATCGAATTCTCTCCGGAGAAAACTGAGTTGGTCGTTTTTTCTAGGAAGCATAACCCAGCTCAGCTGCAGCTCCTACTAACGGGTAAAACGATCTCTCAGGTTTTAGTCGCTAAATATCTCGGGGTCTGGTTCGACTCTAAATGCACCTGGGCTTGTCATATTAGGTATCTGACACGAAAATGCCAACAGAGGATTAATTTTCTTCGTACGATTACCGGAACCTGGTGGGGAGCCCACCCAGGAGACCTTCTAAGGCTTTACCAAACAACGATATTGTCAGTTCTTGAGTACGGCTGTTTCTGCTTCCGCTCCGCCGCGAACACGCACATTATAAAATTAGAGAGAATACAATATCGTTGTTTGCGTATTGCCTTGGGTTGCATGCAGTCGACCCATACGATGAGTCTTGAAGTGTTAGCGGGTATTCTTCCGTTGAAACATCGTTTTTGGAATCTCTCTTACCGGTTGCTAATTCGATGCACAGTTAGGAACCCATTAGTAATTGAAAATTTCGAGAGGTTGGTCGACCTTCAATTTCAATCCAGATTTATGACTTTATATTTTGACTATATGGCTCAAGATATTAATCCTTCTTCATACGATTCCTCCAATGTCGCACTTTTAGATACTTCTAATAATGCTATATTTTTCGACACCACCATGAAACAAGACATTTCTGGTATCCCGGATCAATTGCGACCCCAAGAGATCCCTAAGATTTTTTCGAATAAGTTCAAACATGTTAGTTATGATAAAAGGTTTTACACTGACGGATCTAATCTAGATGAGTCCACTGGCTTCGGTGTTTTCCACGAAAATTTTACCGCCTCCTACAAACTCGATGCTCCTGCTTCCGTGTACGTCGCAGAACTTGCTGCTATTCAGTACTCTCTTGGAATCATCGAAACCCTACCCACAGACCACTACTTCATCTTCACAGACAGTCTCAGTGCCATTGAGGCTCTGCGATCGATGAAGCCTGTGAAGCACACCCCGTATTTCCTGGGGAAAATACGGTGGTTTTTAAGTGCTTTAACAGATAAAAATTACCGGGTTACCTTAGCGTGGGTCCCTTCTCATTGCTCGATTCCGGGTAACGAAAAGGCTGACTCTTTAGCTAAGGTGGGTGCTATTGATGGCGATATTTATGAAAGACCAATTGCTTATGATGAATTTTATAGCATTTTGCGTCAGAGAACACTCAACAGTTGGCAATCATCATGGAACTCAGATGAACTGGGACGGTGGCTACATTCCATTTTTCCTAAGGTATCGACGAAAGCATGGTTCAAGGGGTTGGATGTAGGTCGGGACTTCATTCGCGTGATGTCTAGACTTATGTCCAATCACTACACGTTAAACACGCATCTCTTTCGTATAGGGCTTGTAGACAGTAATCACTGCGTTTGTGGCGATGGCTACCATGACATCGAGCATGTTGTTTGGTCGTGTACCGAATACTGTGGTGTTAGGTCCGAGCTTATAGATTCCCTTCGGGCCCGAGGAAAACAACCGAACGTACCCGTTAGAGACATTCTGGGAAGCGGTGATCTCCAGTACATGACACAGTTATACTGCTTTCTGAAAAACGCTGACATTAAAATTTAAAATTTTCTTTGTCTATTTGTCAGATTAAGGATACAAATATGCTATGCTGAAGACACGGAAACGAAGAGCCCGCAACTATGCTTACACAAATATTTTGAACCCACAACAAACAAGAATACAATTGCTCTACCAGTTGAAAAACAAAGTTCCAAAATAGTTTTAAGTCAAAATTGTATCTCCCCTCCTCTCACCTTAAATCCCCACTAGCTCGTAGTCGGCCGCGAGAATAAAGAAAAGGCCTCCCTCTTTTCCCTGCTAACGTAGAATTAAAACGAATTGTACTTGGCTCAGTAAAACAGAAAATGTATCGTGCCGTGTCAAATAAACTAATTTAAAACTTAACTTAAAATGTTAGTCCCCAATATCATTTTTGACGTAGAATACGTCTTACGGCAACATATACAGGGACCCAACTTTAATACAGGGATCCAATTTCAAAACCGAAAACATCGAGAGTGTCACGAAAACTGTCCAATTTCAAACGTTTTAAACTCAGTCAGTTTCTAACCGATTTCTGTCATTTTTGCAGCAATCGATTGGAAAATCATTTGAGCACCCGTTCAAATGCAGCAAATTGTAATACGATTGTTCAAACTATTGTACTATTGAAAATTGTTGAACATTGTCGAATTACAAATGTCGACTTTTGATTGGTCGCTTGCTGCCTTTCCCTAAAAAGGACGACAGAATGGAGTACCTAGTTAGCCGGGAATGCACTCTTTGGGCTATATAAGAGCTTGTTTCTCCTCAAGCAAATCAGTTTACTAGCAGCAGGCAGTAGCAGCAGACATCAACACCGATGGCAGTAGGCGAAGGCAGCGTGGATCAGCAGCGGGCAACAGCGGCGGTGGTAGTGGTTAGCTGCAGTTTCTACCTCTTTCAGTTCGGCTTCCCTTCGATCTGAGTTGGACCCCACCAGTGGTAATTCAATTCAGATATTGTTGGGTGATTACAACCCGAAATTCAAACAGACTCGCCCCGCCAGGTGGTTTGATTTAATTTAATTTAATTTTAATTTAATTTAATTTATTGGTCAATCTTCAACAAAAAGTTGTACAGATATTTACTTAGTCTAGGTGTTGAATTCTTTGTCTATAAGTACTTTTACTGATATTAAAATCAAAGACGTCACAAACTTCGTTGAAAACTCGGCAGCACATATTCCATGATGCGTTATAAGCGTAGTTGGTACGATGAGTATGTTGCCACAGCAGCGTGTAATTTCGCAGCTGCCTCCGTGGAACGGTAATACCAATAGAACCTAACAGAGAGCTGCAGTCGATTTCTCCATTGAGTAAACCAAATACAAAAAGCCGCTGAAGTAGTTTTCTTCTTACTGCCAGTGGCTCCAGGTTAATTAGTTGACATCGTTCCTCGTATGGCGGAAGGTGAACAGTGTTATTCCAGGGCAGGACACGTAGAGCATATTTTATAAAGTTTTTCTGTATAGCTTCGATTCTGTTTAGTTGCGCAGCGTGATATGGCGCCCATAGAACAACAGCGTATTCCAGAATGCTGCGGACTAGAGCGCAGTATAGTGATTTGAGCGCATAGATATCTTGAAATGCACTAGTATTTCTTTTCAAGAAACCTAAGGTGGCAAACGCTTTGGCAGTAATCATGGAAATATGCCCGTTGAATCTGACCTTAGAGTCGATGATTACACCCAGATCTTTTATTTCATTCACTCGGGGAAGACTGCTGGAACCTATTGTATAACCAAAATGCAAAGGATTGCGTAAGCGGCTGAAGGTGATGGCGCAGCATTTAGTGGCATTAACCTGCATGCCGTTCAATGTGCTCCAGCGTAAAAGTGCGTCAATATCATTCTGTAAAGCACAACAGTCAAGTCTGGATTTAATTACACGGAATATTTTTAAGTCATCCGCAAACATGAGTTTTGAGGAGCGTAGACGGGTACACAGGTCGTTTACGAACAAAATAAATATTAATGGTCCCAAATGGCTGCCTTGTGGCACACCTGAAGGTTGTTTGAAGCAGGAAGATTTAGTACCACCGATTGATACGAAGGCCGAGCGATCGGTTAAGTAGGACAGTATCCACTTGGTCACCCAGTTAGGGAAACCGATACACCTCATCTTATCAACTGCTAGTGCATGTGGTACTTTGTCGAATGCTTTACTGAAATCCACATAAATTGCATCAACTTGTCGTCGTTCTTCAATACCATTTATCAGCGAGTCAATAAATATCATCAAATTCGTGACTGTAGAACGCTTTCTCACGAAACCATGTTGATGTTAAGATATGATTGGATGAATAGAACGATACGTAGCGTCGTAAACAATTTTTTCAAGCAATTTTGGAAGGCAGCTAAGTATTGAAATACCACGGTAATTTTCAACATTATGAATGTTTCCAGTTTTATGTATTGGCGTTATAGACGCAATTTTCCACACTGTCGGAAACACACCGCAACCTAGCGAACGATTGAACAAAATCGATACGGGCAAGGCGAGGTTAGTAGCAAACTGCTTAACAAAAGCTGGCGGTAGATTATCCGGACCGGGACCTTTAGAAGCATCTAATGATACTAGCATTCTTTGAACATCATCAACAGAAACATTAAATTGCGGTAAATTCACGTTGTAGTGAGCTATGCTATCCAACCATTCGCGACGTTCGTCTGGTGAATGGGTGGGTGGGGTGTCCGAATATACGTTTTTGAAAAATTTAGCGAAAAGTTCAACACCCGTATCAGTGGAGTCCGCGCTGATATTCCTGTAGGATACATCCTGAGGTATACCGCTATTCCGTCTCAATTTTTTGATGAATGACCAGAACGAGAGCGGATCCCGCTTGGCGTTCGATTCATTGCGCGATATGTAGTCATGAAATACTGCGTTCAGACGACCGGTGTAGAGCTACTCCATTTCGTGAAGCAATCGCTTGTTGTCCTCAGTGCGTGATTTGAAGAAACGTTTCCTTATCTTACGTAATCTGTTGCGAAGATTCCGAAGCTCGGAAGTCCACCATGGTTGATTGAAACGTGGGCGAACTCTACGTCGTCGAATAGGAGTGTGATCGTGAATAATGTTGAAGAGAGTTTCGTAAAACCGGAGGACAGCGTCATCAATGTTACAATTCTCCATAAGCAATTCCCAGTCAATAGAACTTAACCGAGCATGAATTGAGGGTTCATCGCATGATTCAAAATCGTAGTGAGATCGATCTGCCCAGGTGTCGTCAGAATTTCGAAAATAATTATATTTGATAATGAACGGCTTGTGGTGGCTGTCAATTTTTAAAATTCCACGAGGTGACTCGAATAATTCGATTCTCTCAGTGTTGCTTGCAAAAGCCAGTTCAAGAAGCCTTCCGTTTGAATTACGCACATTTTGAACCTGTTGTAATCCACATGCCAAAATGGATTGTGTTAAAGCAATTTCCTGTTCCGAGGAAGCATTAACAGGAATTAGGCAATCTATGTCGGCATCATAATTCCATAAGAGCCTGGGCAAGTTATAGTCTCCTAAAGCAAAGACAGTATCGGTAGAAGCAGCAATTTCACACAGTTGTTGAACACAAGACGCATGTTTTAAGTAAACAGCCGGGTCAGAGTTGGGTCTTATGTAAATGCAACATATGAAAATCGATTGCTTGGGCAACGAAATACGAACAGCAACTTGTTCTAAACTATCGGCATCAGTTAGTTGAATTAATGTGCAACGCAAATGCTTTTTCACGCCGATTAGCACACCGCCGCCCCGTAACAGTTTTGATGTGGTAGCATTACGGTCCAATCGATGAATGTTGTAATCGGACGAGAGCTCAGAGTTGAATATATCGCTGCCGAGCCATGTTTCAGTCAGCGCGATGATGTCATAATCACTAGAAGAAAGTGCCAGGCGAAGATCTTTAGTTTTTGTTCGCAATCCCCGGACGTTCTGGTAGAATATCGTGAGGGCCCGAATCTTTGAAGAACATTGATGAGCTTCGATATGTTGTCCTGTACTGGTTTGTGCAGGGCTGCCTGGTGAGGAGCTATGGGAGACAAAAAATTCATGGTTTTTTGGTAAAACTGTAAAATGCATACACTTAACTGGTTTGGGGGCCCGTTGGCCCCCCAAATCCACCGGTGGTTGAGCTTTTAATAAACAGTTATTTAGACTACTGGAATTTGCAGCGATGCGGGCGATTGATGTGCGGGCGATAGATCGATTCGTGGATATTTTGTTACATTCGGTCCCCAAAAATCCTTGCTTCTGCGCTCTTCAAATGCGCGGAAAAGTATTCCTTCGGGCCAGACAGTGGGATTTAATGCTTTCTCACTAAGCTGCTGGTCAATGCCAACTTTGAACGAGACGAAAGCAAATGTTTTTAAGTCGGCGTCTTTTTTGACCAGTTTTTTTACTACCGGCTGAGAGCCACAATATTGTCTTCAGACACGTGGGGTGCAATGCGAGAAAGGTATATCCAAAAATTTTCTGCTGGTTTAGGTACCGTTTCAACAGTTTTTGGTAAGTTGCCAATCGATCGTGTGCCGCTTATTAGTTTCGCTTGAATTACCGTTCGCTTTGGGGTTTCGGTGGGTGACTGTATTCGAGGGCGCTTGTTTCCCAATTTAGCAGACAGAGGCGCCGGAGTCGGAATCGACTGCAACTTTTCTGCGATAGCCTTGATTAGGGTGTCTGTTTGCCCAATCTCATTTCGAACAGCATTGATACAGTCGTTGATAACTCCCGAAACAGATGAAATTACATCATCCGAACAGGGTCGTTTATCATGCGATTTTATTTGATCAGGAGGAGGAGCCACCATCATTCAGCGTATGTATATATAAGGTGTGTGCTATATCTAGATAAACATTTTGAAAGGTCCTATCTGCTTTTATCGTTTTTCCGGAGCGTCTTTTTGTTCTGGTTATGGTTCAGCTTTAGTAACTTTCCCGAGCGTGGTTTCCATTCAGAAGACTGGGGTGATCCCTCCACTATCAACTCGTGCGAATAACGTGGCATAAAAAGTGTTCAGTAAGTTGTGGTGATGAATGAAAGTGATCGATCAAAAAGTCGATCAAAGCAGATAGGACCTTTCGAAATGTTTCTCTAGATATAGCGTGTGTGGCTAGCGTGCGTGGTTTACTATGTAGCGTGTGTGGCTTGCTATATAGCGTGCGTGGCTAGCTGTATAGCGTGTGTGTATGTTTATAGCATGTATGCATGTCTGTAGCGCGTGTGTGCATGTTTATAGCGTATTTGGCACGCTATATAGGTGCGTGGTTTGCTATATAGCGTGTGCATGTCTAAAGCGTGTGTGGCTTGCTATATAGAGTGTGTGGCTAGTAGTATAGCGATCAAAATTTTTATATATAACTGCAAATAAATTACCTCATGTTGAATTTATTTATCACTGTAAATCATTCAGAACGAAATAGAAAATTTGCCATGTTGAGAAAAATTATTCAGTTATAAATAAATGGCATTAACCAACACAATTAACCTTTATTGACTTCAACTAAGCCTTAAAGTTTATCTGAAGAATTTTTGAGCTAGTGAGCCTGAATCACAAAATTTTTCGCTCAAGTCTTACTATTTGCAGCAATCAATTGTAAAATTATCTACGCTATCGTAAAATGCAGAAAATTGTTATTTGAACTGTTAAACTATAGATGGGGAATGCACTATTTGCCCTCGTCTATAGCCTCTTCGTAGCCACTGCCTAAATATCTTTGTGCAACCTGATACGAAAGACAGCCTCAAAACAATTCAATTTCATTCTTGTTTTGGATACGACAGCAAGTGAAACCGCATAGCTGCACATAGCTTCTGCTGTTTTTCTTTATTCTCGCTTATTTTTCCGTCGGTCTAGTTCCGCCACTGTTGTGGCCAATCACCGACGCCCAGGGAGGCGACTCCACACCCAGGACCCTAACTCACGACCCGTTTATTAACGGACCGACGCCAACGGCTTTACTTCCTCATGCGATGGAAGGCGTGATCCCAGAGATTTTTCGCCTCAGAAAATCTCCCGGTGTCGGCTAGGATTGAATCTAAACCAGTTGGGTTGGTTGTGAGTGGATCACGCCACCTCACAACCATCGACACCTATGTCGGCGGTGGGATTCGAACCCAGGCGTCGAGCGTGGTTGGCGGAGACGTTACCAACCACACTAGGCCCCCGCATAGCTTCTGGAGTTGTTCATTGTCATTACCGGTGTCGGCTATAGAGGTAAACGTCATCTGGAGAAGAGAGACCATTTTATTAATTAACCCCAATTGAGTGTATTCCCAAACTTATTCCAAGACATACATTGACATAAGACAGGCTGTCGTATTCTACGTTACCTCTGCGGTCGTGTCTTATAAACAACCTCTTCAACTTTTTTTTTATCAGCTTGACCATTTTGAGTGCTGAATGCAAACAAGTTGAAGATGTTGGCAGATGTCCAGGGAGATGCAACTTTGATGGACTAGCGAATCAAAATGCTGAAAAAGTTGTGAATTCACTTTCGAAAAGTTTTGAATCTATGTAACGCGTGACAAATGAAATACAGTTAAATCGCAGTGTTTTTCCTGAACGTAAAATAACATTATCTTTAATTTGAGAAAAAAAAACGCAAATCCATCCAAATCCAATATTTTTTTTACTTTTAGGTTAAGTAGTTTTATGTTCACCCTTAACTTCCCATGACTTTTTCCGATGATTTGAACAACGGAAAAAAATTGTACGCAAAGTGTTTTGTTTGTTGCTGTTCACCTAACGGTACTTATATCATATTTTAAGAGGACAGACACCACAAAATAGCTAACTCGATTATTGATTGCCTAATGGAAGGTTTGCAAATTTGAGAAAATCGCAAAAATTATATTTACCCTGTGGAAAGGCAAAAGATGCATTTTATGTAACTAATCAACTGTTTGTGTAGAACGTCCCTAGCAAATTCGGTAAAACTGATATGCGCTATTACTTCCAATTTAAGGTTCAACCGTCGATAGAACATAACCTAGTTACCGTTTTTGACAATCGGGAATTTCTTGCAATCATGCGGGAAAAAGTCGGGAAAAATGCGGAAACTCGAAAATGTAAAATGAGTGGCCACCCTGAAGCACACTACTTCGTTTTGATTCAAGTTAATCGTCCTTCCGTAATTTTCTTTTTATGAATTTTACCGTCCACACTTCCATGAACATGGTTATTTGAACAGCTGCATTAACAATGTTTTTCTTACGTAAGGTAATCAATTCAACCCCCCCCCCTCCCCTGTGAGACAGCATAAGAAAATTGCACCCCCCCCCTCACCCCTATTTGCTTACGTAATTACTGAACGGCCCCTTACAACATGCCTGCAAAATAACAAAGCGCTTCGTCAAAGATAACCCAGACACGATTATTGTTCAGTCTGACAAGGGAAAACAAACCGTTATAATGTTCGAGAATGATTACAACTCAAAAATGCTATACCTATTGTCTGATGAGAACACATACAAGCCCACTAAAACCAACCCCACATCGGGTTTTCAAAAGCAAAACAACGATTTGGTAAATCGACTGCTAAACTTAGCGTTGATTGATCCAACAACAGCCTATCAGCTACGCACTTTGTCATCACATTTCCCAAGAATATATGGACTAAAAATTTATACGCAGTATATGAGTACAAATCGATTATACCACGATCAAAAACAAAATCGCATCATATATTTGAAAGAATTTAATGTTATTTGCATGTATATGTGTTAATGTATGTTCATATGTGTGTGAATGTTATATTTTAAATGTTCGGTATAGTTGTGCTGTTGGCTACCAAAAATTTGTTGTTTAGTATGAATAACAAATCTTGCAGAAATTATTAGGGTTTATTTTTTAAGTGTTGGTGTTAATCTATTTTAACAAATAATCAGTGGTGGGCACCATTCCGCTAATTCGCTAATTAGCGACGCTAAAATTCAGTTAGCGATTTAGCGATTTCGCTAATTTTTGACCTGGTTAGCGAAACTGTTAGCGTCGCTAAAATTTTGGCCTTCGAAACGCTAATCGCTAATTCGCTAAATTTTGTGGAGAAGCGACAATAGAAATATTTAGAAAAACTGTGAATTGCTGATGGCTCTTGTCAGTTTTTTTACCCTAGAATGGAGTTCCAGTTATCGTACAAGCCACAGGAGCATTTTGAAAAACAAGCACAAGGTCTAGATTGAATTTTTGGCACACCAAGAATTTTGATGAATTGCAATGCGCTTGAAATTATGACAACTTTGGTTCTATTTTTTCGATTCAGATAATAATTGAATTTTCATGAAAACATTCCTGAGAGTATCTATTTTCAATGCAAGCTAAATAACTTTTGTTATTCTTGTTTTTACAAAATCAAATATGAATACCGTTTCGTGAACCTCTTACTGTAAATAGCTTTAAAAAGTAATTGTTTTCGTTAATTTAACCAAAACAGATCAAAGTGGTCCAAATCTTACAAAACATGAGCAATAAATATAGCGATATGACTACCCGAAAAAAAATAACATTAACAAAACATTAAAAAAACCTTAAAAATTGCTGTAACTGTACATAGTTATACCATAATTTAACTATGTTTTTCCTTGTAGATACATCAATTTTACATTAAATATCATTGTCCAGAACAATAAAAAACATCGTTTTTGCCATTTTTACAATGAAAAAGGGGGGTCGTTATGTATTTTAACAGCATTTTTTCAGGCATTTTCCCCATACATTTAGAAGTCACTGACAATGTTTTTCATGGTGAAATTACTGTCGTGGTAGATTCATCAACAAAAAACGTTGTTAAAACATGGTAATGACAACAATCATTTACAAGCTCACAGTAAACATACCGTGTTTTTTATGGTTCATAAAAAACACGGTATTTTTACTATATAAGCTTATAATCTACCACGACAATAATTTTACCATGAAAAACATTGTCAGTGACTCTTAAATGTATGGGAAAAATGCTTGAAAAAATGCTGTTAAGATACATAACGACCCCCCTTTTTCATTGTAAAAATGGCAAAAACGATGTTTTTTATTGTTCTGGACAATGATATTTAATGTAAAATTGATGTATCTTCAAAGAAAAACATAGTTAAATTATGGTATAACTATGTACAGTTACAGCAATTTTCAAGGTTTTTTTTAATGTTTTGTCAATGTTAATTTTTTTCGGGTATTTACATATCAATAAGTTAGCGATTAGCGATTAGCGAAAGTTCCGCTAATGTGGGTTTAGCGTTTAGCGATTATCGAGCTAAATTTTCCGGTTAGCGACTTAGCGATTAGCGTCGCTAAATTTTCGGTTAGCGGTGCCCACCACTGCAAATAATAAGTTCGAATGAGAAAGGCTGGGTCTCACCGCTAGGTGGATTAATTTACGTTTTTAAAGAGGAGACACACACCTAAACCTAAACGTCCTAAATTAATTGTGTTGCGTCTATGAATATATTGCAACAATTTAGCCTGAAGCTGAAAAATCATTCAAAAGCCAGAGAAGTCATGAACAGCAAAGGGAAAACAATGCATATCGAAACAAAGTAATCTGACAAATTTTAGGTACAAAATTTCAAAACATTTTAACAATTAAAAAAATATCGCGAAACAGACAAACAAGTTGCGCGATACGCGTCTTTTTGTATATATGACTCTTTATTTCTCAGTGCAAAATAGAGTCTTTCTAACACTTCAGAAAGTCCAACAATTTTCAGCAAAAAAGGGGAAAAATTCTATTTATGTAACAAGACTACAAAGGTATATCTTTGAATGTCCATATATGAATTTGAGATTAGATATCGACCTTCAGCAAAAATGGGAAATGCAGATTTCTGCTCAAGGTTTCCTTTGGGACAAAGTGTTCCAAGAGAGTTAGATTTCGTTAGAAGCATTAATTTTACCAAAATTTCACCAATAGACCACCTACAGATAAGTCAAATGACAAAACATGATAATTTTCTTCGAAAATTTAATTTTTACAAAGCAAATGGTTGGGATTCTGTGCCGAACACGCATCAGTATAGGACGTGTTTGGTGATCGCTCCGATAGAATATAAAACAAAAGACGCGCGAGCAAGTGTTGGCATTGTTTGCCTAGTCGAGTGAAGGTTCAAGGTCGCCCGCCTTTGTGCAACTGTTTCGCATCGTGGCTGTTTGCTGGTGCGTAAGCCGATTTGGCTGCTCAGTGATTTTTGCTACAGCAGTGGACGAGAATCTCAACACAAAGGAGGAAAAAGAAGAAGCCAACAGTTGACAGCGAGTTGTGTCGCTGTGCTGAGTGATCACACACCCGGCTCGCTGCTGGTGGCTGTTTGGAGCTGCTGTATTGGTGCTGCTGGCTGTAACGGCTGCAGCTTCGACCGTTCGGACAACCAACCCTGCTGAAGGGAGAAGTAAAGAGGTACGTGTTCTGTCGGCGCTAGTGCGCTAGATTTAGCGCGATGGATGTAGATCCCTCGCCTCCCGTGCCACCATCCCCGAGCCCCTCCGACCCTGTCCCTCCTGCCAACCCTTCCCCTGTTAATTCTCCAGTCCTCCCTCGCCCCAGGCTTTACCCGGACGAATCTCAGGGCAGCTTTACTGTTTTCTTTCGGCCAAAAGCAGGACCGAAATCGAAACCGTTAAACATCCTGCAGATTTCGAAAGACCTGACGGAGGGGTACAAGGCCGTGACCGAAATTTCCAAGGTCAGACCCAACAAGCTCCGTGTCGTGGTCAGCGACCTGGAACAGGCCAACGCTATTGCTCGCTCCGAGCTTTTCACACGCGAGTATCGCGTTTATATACCCGCACGAGACGTGGAGATCGACGGTGTCATAACCGATTCGAGTCTGTCGGTCGAGTGTATCTTGGCAAGCGGTTTTGGCTGCTTCAAAAATGCTTTGTGTCACGACCTAAAAGTAAAGATCATAGATAGCAAGCAATTGCGGTCTGTGTCTCTTGTCAACGGCACAAAAGTGTACACTCCGTCAGACTCGTTTCGTGTTACGTTTGCCGGATCTGCTCTCCCTAGCCACGTCTCGATCGATCGGGTTCGTCTGCCTGTGCGATTGTATGTACCCCGTGTTATGAATTGCACCAATTGCAAGCAGCTAGGCCACACAGCCGCCTACTGCTGCAATAAGGCACGATGTAGCAAGTGTGGAGAAACTCATGCGGACGATTCTTGCAGTGTAAATGCTGAAAAATGTATTCACTGCGGGGAAAATCAGCATGAGCTCTACACATGCCCGGTGTACATGCAGCGCAGAGATAAAATCAAGCGGTCACTTAAAGAGCGTTCAAAGCGATCTTGCGCTGAGATGCTGAAGAAGACCGTGACCACTTCTACCATAACATCGAACCCCTTTGATCTGTTGTCCTCTGATGAAACCGATTCTGACGATTCACCAGCGGGAACTACTTATGCCAATCCTGGGGCGTCTAGAAAGAGGAAAAATATTTCCTCTCCTAAACTTCCCCAAAAAGGTCCTAAGATTTCCCAAAGTGAAATGAAAGTTACAAACAAACCAAACAGTGCTGCGGAAAAACCGAAGCAAACTCCTCCTGGGCTTGCAAATTTAAAGTCCCAGAAGGAGTTCCCAGCACTGCCAGGAACATCTAAAACCCCAGTTGTTCCTTTTGCACTCCCAGTTGATGAAACAAACTCTGGATTAGTGAAATTTTCTGACATTGTGGACTGGATTTTTGAAACTTTCAATGTACCCGATCCAATTAAAATTTTTCTTACAGCATTCCTCCCAACAGTTAGATCATTTTTGAAGCAGTTGACTGCCCAATGGCCCCTCCTTGCAGCGATTGTATCCTTCGATGCCTAATTCATCTGCGTATACGAAGGATTCTATCTCTGTCTTACAGTGGAATTGTAGAAGTATTTTACCAAAAATGGATTTATTTAAAGTTTTAATAAATAGAAACAAATGCGATGCATTTTCCCTTTGTGAAACTTGGCTCACTTAAAATATTGATCTCAACTTCCATGATTTTAATATTATTCACCTTGATCGAGACATTCCATATGGAGGAGTACTTTTAGGGATTAAAAAGTGCTATTCTTTCTATCGTATTAACCTCCCCTCGATTCCAGGCATCGAAGTTGTCGCATGTCAAATGACAATACAAGGTAAAGAGCTTTGTATTGCCTAAATATATAATCCTCCCAGAGCACAGGTTGGGCAACGGTTGCTCTTTGATTTAATAGAACTTCTCCCCTCGCCACGTTTGATTTTGGGAGACTTCAACTCTCATGGTGTGGCTTGGGGTTCCCCCTACAATGATAACCGCTCCTCTTTAATCTATAACCTTTGCGATGACTTCGACATGACTATTTTGAACAACGGTGAAATGACACGTATCCCGAAACCTCCAGCGCGCCCAAGCGCTTTGGATCTGTCCTTATGTTCGACGTCGCTACGGTTGGATTGCACATGGAAGGTAATCCTCGATCCTCACGGTAGCGACCATCTGCCTATTCTTATTTCAATTACTAACGGTTCAACTCGCATGCGACCAATTGACATTCCGTATGACCTCACACGGAATGTCGATTGGAAGTTATACGAGGAAATGATTTCAAAAGCGGTCGAGTCGATTCAACATCACCCACCACTTGAAGAATACAACCTCCTCGCGGGCTTAATCCTCGACGCCACGTTGCAAGCCCAAACGAAGAAATATCCCGGCGTAACGATCAAAGAGCGGCCTCCAACTCCGTGGTGGGACCAAGAGTGCTCCGATGTCTACACGCAACGATCCGACGCGTTTTTGGCCTTCCAGAAGGGAGGTATACCCGACGACTATATACGGTATTCGGAGCTTAATACCAAGCTTAAAAGCCTGGCTAAAGCAAAGAAACGCGGATATTGGCGTCGGTTCGTGAACGAGACATCGAGGGAGACATCGATGAGCACTCTTTGGAACACAGCCCGAAGAATGCGGAATCGCGTAACGGTCAACGAAAGCGAGGAGTCTTCAAGTCGGTGGATATTTGATTTTGCCAGGAAAGTATGTCCGGACTCTGTTCCTGAGCAAAACATTGTTCGCGATGCGTCTCCGGGCCACGACGCGATAGAATCACCTTTTACGATGGCAGAATTTTCAGTTGCCCTCCTGTCCTGTAACAATAACGCGCCTGGGTTAGATAGAATCAAATTCAACTTGTTGAAGAATCTACCCGGCAATGCCAAGAGGCGCTTGTTGAACTTGTTCAATAAGTTCCTGGAGCAAAACATTGTACCGCAGGATTGGAGGCAAGTGAAGGTGATCGCCATCCAAAAACCAGGTAAACCAGCTTCTGATCACAACTCTTATAGGCCGATTGCAACGCTATCCTGTATCCGGAAATTGATGGAAAAAATGATACTCCGTCGTTTAGACCTTTGGGTCGAATCAAATGGTCTACTATCAGATACTCAATTTGGCTTCCGCCGTGCCAAAGGGACGAATGATTGTCTTGCGTTGCTTTCAACAGATATTCAGCTGGCGTATGCACGCAAAGAACAAATGGCGTCTGCGTTCTTGGACATTAAGGGGGCTTTTGATTCCGTTTCTATTGACATTATTTCGGGTAAACTTCACCGACAAGGATTTTCTCCAATTTTGAACAATTTTTTGCACAATTTGCTGTCCGAAAAGCACATGCATTTTACGCACGGCGATTTGGCAACTTTTCGCATTAGCTACATGGGTCTTCCTCAGGGCTCATGTTTAAGCCCCCTTCTTTACAACTTTTATGTAAATGACACGACGAATGTCTGGCAAATTCATGCACGATAAGACAACTTGCAGACGACAGTGTAATCTCTGTTACAGGAGCCAAAGCTGCCGATTTGCAAGGACCATTGCAAGATACCTTGGACAATTTGTCTGCTTGGGCTTTACAGCTAGGTATCGAATTCTCTCCGGAGAAGACTGAGATAGTAGTTTTTTCTAGGAAGCATGAACCTGCTCAGCTTCAAACACAATTAATGGGTAAAACGATTTCTCAGGTTTTGGTACACAAATATCTTGGTGTCTGGTTCGACTCTAAAGGCACCTGGGGTTGTCACGTTAGGTATCTGATGAAAAAATGTCAACAAAGAGTGAATTTTCTTCGTACAATAACCGGACAATGGTGGGGAGCCCACTCAGGAGACCTTATAAGGCTTTACCAAACAACGATATTGTCTGTCATTGAGTACGGGTGTTTCTGCTTCCGCTCCGCAGCAAACACACATTTGATCAAACTGGAGCGAATACAATATCGTTGTTTGCGTATCGCCTTAGGTTGCATGCAGTCGACCCATACGATGAGTTTGGAGGTCTTAGCTGGAGTACTACCATTGAAAACCCGCTTCTGGAGGCTGTCTTCTCGCATTCTTATCAAATGTGAGGTCTTGAACCGTCCTGTGATTGAAAATTTTGAAAGGTTAATCGAACTTAATTCTCAAACCCGTTTTATGACATTGTATTTCCATCACATGTCCCATAATATTAACCCTTCTTCGAATATTCCAAATCGTGTCGACTTATCAAATACTTCTGATTCTACTGTGTTTTTCGATGATAGAAGAAACTCGTGGAATCCCGGATCATTTACGCGTGCAGCAGATCCCCAAAATTTTTTCCAATAAATATCGAAACATCAACTGCGACAATATGTTCTACACTGACGGATCACTTCTTGATGGGTCCACTGGCTTCGGTATTTTCAATAACAATTTAACCGTCTCCCATAAGCTTGATAATCCTGCTTCTGTCGCAGAATTGGCTGCAATTCAGTACACCCTAGGGTTTATCGAAAAAATGCCTACGGACCATTATTTCATCTTTACGGACAGTCTCAGTTCCATTGAGGCTCTCCGATCGATGAAAGATGTTAAGCACTCTCCGTATTTCCTGGGGAAAATACGGAAAAATCTGAGTGCTTTATCCGAAAATCGTATCAGATTACCTTAGCGTGGGTCCCTTCTCACTGCTCGATACCGGGCAATGAGAAAGCGGACTCTTTGGCTAAGGTGGGCGCAACAAACGGTGGAATTTATGAAAGACCAATTGCCTTTAATGAATTTTTCTCATTTGTACGTCAGAATACGATCATCAGTTGGCAAAATGCTTGGACCAGAGGGGAACTGGGAAGGTGGTTACATTCCATAATCCCCAAGGTGTCGACGAACCCGTGGTTCAAGGGGTTGGATGTAGGTCGGGATTTCATTTGCGTGATGTCCCGGCTTATGTCCAATCACTATAGATTTGACGCGCATCTCCGTCGTGTTGGGCTCGGGGAAAGTGGTATCTGTGCCTGTGGTGAAGGTTATCACGACATAGAGCACGTTGTTTGGTCATGCCCTGTACACCGTGACGCCAGGTCTAAATTAGTAGCTTCCCTGCAGGCCGAAGGTAGGCAGTCGGCTGTTCCTGTTCGTGATGTCTTGGCGAGCCGTGACCTATCCTACATGTCCCTTATATACGTTTTCCTGAAATCCATCCACGCCCCAGTTTAGTCCTACCCCCTTCCGCCTGCATCCAGCCTAACGACAAGAACACGTTAAGACCCCGGATCCGGAAACAGCAATCAGACCCGCACGATACTCTCAAGGCCCGAGGGAGACAACCCAATATGCCAGTCCGTAATATCTTGGCCCAGCAGCGGAACATGTGCTTACCTATGGCAATGAAAACCATCATGCAGAAAACCAGTGCTTTAAATGCAAAATATTATAGCTTTGAGTTACATTTAGTTTCAGCTCGTAGTCGGCAGCGAGGATAAAGAATTTGCTTTTAGTTATTAAGATACTTTAGAAAGTAAGCTACCAGATATAATTGGCGCCGTTAAACATTAAATTGTATTTGTGCCGTGTCAAATAAATTATAGATAAACAAAAAAAAAGCAAATGGTTGGCCAAAAAGACTGGACAAATGATTTGCAGATTTTTTTTGCTAATCAAAATGATTTAGAAATCATTGATAATTGTTTGTTGTATAAGGACAGGGTGATAATACCGCACATTATGCAAAACAGGATTCTGAAACTCTTACATGCCAATCATGCAGGGATGGTCAAAACACCTAGCACGACGAACAGTTTATTGATTTGGTATTAATTCTGACATATAAAATTATAGCATGTCTTTAGTACCTAAGCAAATAGTGGACTCCAAATAGATTCGCACCACGAAACCTTTCAACATGCTTGTCTTTTCTCCTCAGAAAACCTCTAGAGCGCAGGAGAACATCTTGCACTGCGGAAACAACTGCCGTCACGCTAAAGAGCAAATCAACGCTCATGCTAGAAGAGAGCGACAAACGATTTTTATCTGCTGAGCTACCTGAACGCACTGCGGTGAAATCTGAAATCTCTCTCTTGCGAGACAATGAACAATTGTGTACTTTCTCACACGTGTGGACATCATGCACAATAATTACACTGCAGAGCTATCTGCGGTGCGTTTCACAGTTGGTTTCTTGAGCATGGCAGAAGAGGAAAAGAGATTGGGAGAAAAAAAATAGACTGCGTTGCATGCTTGTCATTCTCCTCAGTATGTGAAAGGAGAGGAGAAAAAATTCACCGCGCGCTTCCCTTCCAGTATGTGCCTGCGTGAAGCCAATGCTTTCACCACACTGCTTCTTTCTCCACTCCAAAGTGTCTCAACCAGCTTACAGAGAGACAAACACTTCCAGCTCACCCCACATCTGATAGAAACAAGAGAGGTGAATCACTCTACAGAGAAAACGCAGAAGTACACAACAGTGTCCACTGGCGAGTAGTCCAGAAGGTGAAAAAAAAAACCTACCGGGCAAAAATGTAGTCCTCTTGTAGCTACACTGCGAAAACGAATTCCACCAGAGTAAATTCGACCGGCACGAGCGGCACGAGCAATGCAGTCAATTGACGCTCGATCGCGCAGTTCGTGTTTTATTAATTCTTTTCTTTGACAGTGCTGATTGATCTCGATCAGCACGCTAATTTGTATCTATTCAATATTAGATAGAATTGGAGTATCGAAATCGATACTTGTATACAACATGTATTTATGTATTAACATTCAAATTTAAAAAAAAAACTCATATGAAAGAATTCGAGGATTTAAAACTATTATTAACATATTGCAAAAAAGCAATAAATACAAAATTAAGTTCAGAACTAATAAAAGATAAAATTACATTGTGTAACGCATTAACACAAAGTGTAGAATATTATCTACTAGAAAATCAAGACAAAATACCAGACATTAAATTTCATGAATACGTAAAAGCTACAAGGCAAATTAATTATGAAATCTTAAAAATATTAGAATCTAAGTTACAGCATAATAAGGCTCATTCGCCCCCGCACACAGGCATGGGGAAAACACAGCACTCTAATACACATGAGGCCCCTCCGCTAGCAAACACGCCACAGAGGGTATTTCGATTTCCACTCCCGTGATGGCTTAGGACCGAACACGCGACGCCGTCGGCAAGCCCGAGAGCCGAGTGTTTTAGACTTCGGTTCACCGTGCAGCCGAGGGCTTGCTGTTTCGGAAGGCACTCAAGCTTGTTTTACAGACGAATCGGTCGCCACTGTGAGATCGTTATGGTATAATACTAGATAACTTGACGGCAGCCATGGCATAAAAACACCTCGAATTTGTTTTTTATACAAAATTTGTCGATAGAATGTGTTGCAAAACAAATGTAGGGGAAAAATAAAATTACGAGCGTGTGGCTGGAAATGTGTGGCTGGAAATGTGGCTCAATTATCACTTGTATGTTTTCAAATATTGGACTCGTTTTGATGTGTTAATATATTTCGGGGTGCAAGGAAGTGTTACTAAATATTATCATCACAATACGTTTTCTTCGCGTATTATTCAAATTAAAGGAAAGAACATATAAATAGGTATGCTAAAAGAGAAAAACCGGGCTGTTTCAATGCGACTTTTGTTTTGTATGAGAATGAAACTACAGGATAATTAGTTTAATTTACGAATTGTATAAAACTGATGTATTTCTCTGAAAACAAAAGAACAATGAAAAATTAATTCTGTAATGAGCTATCATCTTCAAAAAGTTCACTATTTAGTTTAACGAATAAAATGTTGGAAAGGTTTTGGTTACTTAACCGCAAACGTTTATCAGTCAGCACTAATCCCAAAGCACTGAATGATCTCTCAGCCGAGACTTGAGTACAAGGCACCGCAAGTGCAACTTGTGCCAGAGAATACGAGATTGGTTCGGTTCTTTCGTTGTTCCAGTAATACTGCATGACCAACTCTGATGACGGCATTCGATGACGAAGCGAGATACTTTTTAATTTTGTCTCAACTGTTTCTATTGACTGATCGGTTGAAGAATCTATTTCTTGGAGCATTGCTTCTACGCGTGTAACTGGAGTTTTTGAAGTAGTTGGACTGTCACAGGATGTTTCTAATTCATTCGAGTCCGTTTTGATATTGTTCCAGATTGTCATTAGGTGCTGTACGCCTATCTTTTTTTGTTCTTCTGTAAGGAATTTCGACTTGACAAAATTAATGCGAGGATCGAGGTACATCGCTGCTAGAAATGCTTTTCCTTCAAATAACACTGTCTGACGCGTATGAATAGCCAACACTAAAGCACTAGCCATTTTGCTGCCTTTTATTTCCTTCAAATGTAATATACAGTCCAACCAAATAAAGAAGAAATCTCCCATCATTAGTGTTTCACTTTGCAAGCGAACAGTTGCGGTGTAAACATGATTGAACGACTTAACAAATTCATTTATGAATTGCCAATCTTCTTCAGTCAATTGAATTTGGCTGTTGTCTTCTATCAGATCTCTGAGAAATTGCTCGTTTGTAGCAAAATACTCCAGCATTATATAAGCGGAATTCCAGCGTGTCTCGCAGTCTAATTTAGGTACGCTCACTCCGCTTTGTTCGAAAATACGACGAAGCCATAATGTATAAAGAAAAACATATTATAGTTAAAAAGAGTAAAATGAATACAGTAAATCGATATTATTTAAGCCACCACCCTGCAATTTTTTTGTTTTGAGTGACTTCAATATTTTTGTTCAGTTGTTATTCCACTAGACGGGTTTTCAATCATCTTGACTAGGACTAGTAGTACATGAGGTTTAAAGTTTTAAACCTTTTCGAATAACGATAAGAGTAAAACAAAGTTGTAAAGCAGTGTTTTTTTTAAATTGTTCAAATAAAAAAATCGTTTTAATTAAATTATGACAGAGTAAAAGCACAGCAAGGCCTTGGTGCTCCATTCCGATTCGGAACTCAAATACAAATACTTTTAGAGCCAAGACGGTTTGTTTAATCGGTTTGACGTCTGTGGCAAAGTAGTAAATAACAATATTGACTTTCTGAAAAAAATATACTCTTCAAAAAAAATTTTACAAAAAAAAAATTTAAAGAAAAATAAAAAATTATTTAAAAATAGTTTATTTTCGACATTTATTTAATTAATTTTTTTTCATCAAGAATAGAGTGCTCTATTGGTGATAATGAATTATATTTTTACATCAAAAACGGTTTGTTTGATTGGAATACACAAAGACAAAATTATTATCCGCAACTTTGCTGAAGACGTCACACAGGGTAAACAAACCGTTTTGGCTCTTAGAATATTTATAGTCATCAATACTTTGCCAAAACAGCATTTTTAAATAGCTTCCCAAAAATAAGTCATGCTTCACAAAAAAAGCACAGAATGGCATCTTTTACCCATAGAAACGTCTATGCAAAGTTTCAGCATAATCAAAAATGACAATTTAAAAAAATATAACTGGGACACTTTCTGTGGAAGAGTTCAACAGTTAGAGTTTTCAAGGAATTTTCAATACGTCAATTTAGGCAACCAAATTTCCAAAACGAAATAAATTACAATAGACGACCAAATTTTGCAAATTATAATAACGGAAATAATTTTAACAGAGTACCTTATGGACAAAATAGAGGAAGAGGAAATCAAAACTTCTTTCAACATAGCAATGAAAGACAAAGAAATAACTTTCAACAACGCGACCGGCGAATGTTCGTAGTCGCGCCGAATCAACCTACTATCGAGGCACCCCCAATTGACGTTGGTCAATTAAGACAGCAAAATATACAATACGTACCACAAAATTTTTTAGGCGAAAATTGTATACAATGAACATAAGTGCGTCAAATTTTGTGAAAATTTACGTACCTATGGCTAACTCATTGTATAATTTTTTAGTAGGTTCAGGAGCAGATATATCTGTCATCAAAGCAAATAAAATTCATCCTCAGCAACCAATAAACACAAATAACAGAATTAAATTACCAGGTATTACTAAGCAAACAACATAAACTATAGCAACTACAGAAACAGAATTAAACTTTGAAAACGGAGTGATAACAAATCATACCTTTCATATTGTAAATAATGATTCTCCGATACCAACCGATGGTATTTTGGGAAGAGACTTTTTGTCGTCTCATCAATGCATAATCGACTACGAATGTTGGTTATTAAATTTTTCAATTAATAATACATCTATTTCTTTACCAATTGAAGATATGTTAGATGATAATTATATTATACCACCAAGATGTGAAGTTATTAAGCAAATTCACAACCTTGAAATTTATGACGACATGATAGTTAACTCACAAGAATTAACCTACGGTGTATTCTGTGCAGGTTTTATCATATCGCCAAATAGTAAACTAATTAAAATATTAAATACAACAGACCAAACTGTACATATACCAAGTAAGGTCATAAGCGGTAAGTTAAAATTAGAACCACTAAATAATTATGAATTTCTACATAAAAATATACATACTGATTCAAATAATCAACGAAAAGGCATAATTACCGACACTATATATATGTCAAAAGTACCAGATTATGCGAAAAATGACTTTAGGAAAATAATTAATGAACATGCAGATATTTTCTGCTTACCAGGAGAACCTTAATCTGTTAATAATTTTTATAATCAAAATATAAGCTTAACCGATAATATACCAGTTTATATTCCGATTTATAAAACAATACATTTGCAAAAAGACGAAATTGAACGACAGGTTAATAAAATGTTAGAAGAAAAAATCGTGGAACCTTCAGTCTCCCCTTATAATAATCCAATACTATTAGTACCTAAGAAGAGTGATAATAATACAAAGAATTGGCGTTTAGCTGTAGATTTTCGGCAACTAAACAAGAAAATATTGGCAGACAAATTTCCGCTACCAAGAATTGATGCTATACTAGATCAGCTTGGTAGGGCTAAATTTTTTAGCACTTTGGATCTGATGTCAGGATTTCATCAGATACCACTCGATGAAAATTCTAGGAAGACACCTCATTTTCAACACAATCAGGTCATTTCCAATTTACGAGAATGCCATTCGGACTCAATATAAGTCCGAATAGCTTCCAAAGAATGATGACAATTGCAATGGCAGGATTAACGGGTCTACTACGAAAGGCTGAAACTCAAAAGGCTAAAACACGAAAGGCTGAAATTCGAAAGGCTGAAATCACGAAAGGCTGAAAACTACATAAGGCTGAAAACACGAAAGGCTGAATCACGAAAAGCTGAAAAATCATAAGGCTGAAATTCACAAAGTTCATTTCTAGAAGAACACTCGCGGCCTACGGCCGACTCGATTGTCCGAGATGTATGCTGTCCTTACTCGCTATCGCTCGTTCGGACTAAACTAAGGGATCACCCCTACGAGTCAGTAGACCTAGGAAAACGAACGAACCTATACAGAGGTGATTTCTGCGGGGGGGCTGCCCCCCCGCAGTGGCCGGCGCTTCCGACGGCGGGTCGCCGGCGCACACTCGCGGCCTTCGGCCGTCTCGCCCTGAATTATCTAGGAAACGTGTACAAGAGTCAAGTGTGTATAGATTCAAATGTTGCCGAAAATTAATTTTCCATTGCACAAACCAATTAATACTCAAACATTGAACTCTGTCACCTTATAAAGGTTTGTTATCCATGTGTCCGAATTTTTCAATGATTATGATTCAAGTTACAAAAGTTTCAGCCTTTCATGTTTCAGCCTTTTGTTCATTCAGCCTTTTGTGGTTTCAGCCTTTTGTGCATTCAGCCTTTCGTTATGAAACATACTTTTCAGCCTTTCGAGTTTCAGCCTTTCGGGTTTCAGCCTTTTGAGTTTCAGCCTTTCGTTACTAACCCGGATTAACACCTGAAATGGCATTTGTCTATATAGATGATATAATCGTAATAGGATGTTCAGTAAGACATCATCTAGCGAATTTATCAAGAGTCTTTGATAGACTGCGAAAATATAATTTAAAATTAAATGCAAAGAAGGGTAAATTCTTTAGTAATGACGTGACTTATTTAGGTCATAAAATTACAGACCAAGGAATTTTACCTGATTGTTCAAAATATAAGGCAATTGAACAATATCCAATTCCCAAAAATAGTGATGATGTAAGACGCTTTGTAGCATTCTGTAACTATTACCGAAAATTTGTTCCCAATTTTGCAAAAATTGCACATCCTTTAAATCAATTATTAAAGAAAAATCAACAATTCATTTGGACAAATCAATGTCAAGAAGCATTTTATAAATTAAAAATTTATCTCATGTCACCACAAATTCTTCAATTCCCAGACTTCTCAAAAGCTTTCATATTGACAACCGACGCTTCGGATGTAGGATGTGGAGCAGTTTTATCGCAGAACATTGACGGTAATGAACTACCTATTGCTTTTGCGAGTAAAACATTCACACAAGGTGAAAAAAATAAAGCAGTTATTTTGAAAGAGTTAACAGCTATTCATTGGGCTATTAACTACTTTAAATCATACCTTTACGGTACAAAATTTATAGTAAGGACAGACCATAGACCCCTTGTATTTCTGTTTGGTATGAAAGACCCAACATCGAAAATTAACAAGAATGCGTCTTGATCTGTGTGAATTTGATTTTGAAATACAGTACATCAAAGGGAAGGACAACGTGGGAGCGGACACGTTATCACGTGTTGTCATTTCCTCTGACGAACTTAAACAAAATTCCATTTTAACGGTAAATACAAGATCTATGACACGAGGTCAAAGATCAAAAACTACACAAAATAAAACGGAATGTGAATCCAAGATTGATCACCTTGCGATGTACAATACCGAAAATTTAAGCGAAGTTAGAAATCTAATGAAATTACAAACAAAATTCGAAAATGATTATGTCGAATTTTCAGTATATACAAAAGCGCGACTAATAACAAAAAAGAGTGAACAGAGCAGATAGCGCTCAGTGTACCACGACTCCGCGATGATACGCCGCGAAAACACTTTCCGCATAAATTATGCGGCCTTGCCGAAAAAAACAGACTATGTGAAGGTGCAAAGTTTCGTAAAAACTGTGCTGGGCTTAAAGCCAGGTGAAGTGACGAGAATCCAGTGTAGCCGTACTCTCGGTTGTGCCTTCGTAAAGGTTGTTGACCATGCGCTGGCACGAAAAGTGTGCGACGAACATGATGGAAAACACAAAGTGACAGTGGAAGAGGGCAAGAAGATTCCCCTACGTATAACGATGGAAGACGGAGCCGTGGAGGTGAAACTGTTCGATCTGTCAGAGGCTGTTTCGGACGAATCCATCACCAAGTTCCTATCTCAATACGGTGACGTCATATCGGTACGCGAACAGATGTGCGGTGCTGATGAGCAGCTCGAGTTCCCGGATATTTCGACTGGAGTTTGGGTTGCAAGAATGGTTGTAAAGCGCAACATCGAGTCATGGGTCTTCGTAGATGGCGAATGGACATACCTATCCTACTATGGCCAACGTCAAACCTGCCGACACTGCCGGGAATACATGCATACCGGAGCGTCCTGCGTGCAGAACAAAAAACTGCTTGTGCAAAAATCGTATGCCGATGCTACGAAACAGCCAGCTGCAGCTCCAGCCAAAACTAACACGAAGCAGGTCGCAATACCAACGCTGCCAGGTCCATCTCTGTTGGGTCTGGGTCGTCCCCCAGCAAAGAAGAAAAAGCAACTACAGCAGCAGCAAAATCAACACCAAAAGAATTGGAAGCCTCTCGACATGCAATCGGAGCAGCAGTTTCCCTCACTAAATGTACCAATAATCCCCAAATCGAGATCGGTGCGATCATCTGACAGCAGGTTATTGCCCTCTACCACTGGTCAACAACCTCCAGCTAGCGGTGAAATAGAGCCACGATCCGATAGCACTAAGCCCGATGGCAACGAGACAGACGAATCATCACTTTCGGTGAACAGTAAAATAGTGAAAAAGCGCAAACACAAGAAACGACGCAATGGTGTTGAAAGCTGGGACGAGATTGACGACGGCGGCAACGGAAACAATAGTGACGACGAAGTGCAGGTGTTCGAATTCTGAAATGGATCAGTTCGCCAGTTACAACGTTGCCACTATAAATATCAACACGATTACAAACGAAACGAAACACAACGCTCTCCAAACGTTTTGTAGAACGATGGAGAATGCGCAATCCACTATTTCAGGCTACAATATTGTTACGAATGTCGATGAAAGCAGAAGAGGGACGGCAATAGCAATGAAGGACTACATACAATTCTCGCATGTAGAAAAGAGCTTAGACGGCAGACTCGTCGCTCTTCGGGTAGCAAACACTACGCTGGCAAATATTTATGGCCCATCGGGCACAGTGATGCGAGCCGAACGTGATCGTTTCTTCAAGAACACGATTGCTTTCTATCTTCGGCATAACACCGAAAATACCCTACTCGCTGGGGACTTCAATTGCGTGCTGCGGCCATGTGATGCGTCGGGCTGCAACAATAGCCCTGCTCTGCAATCCACCATCCAGCAGCTCAGGCTCAGCGATGTCTGAATAAAATTGTACCCCTCAGCCCCCGCACCAACATACATTACACACAACTCTGTCTCCAGGCTCGACAGAATGTACGTCAGTCATGGTCTCTGTGCGCATCTGCGGAACGCAGCCACTCATGTATGCTCCTTCACAAACCACAAAGCGCTTACTGCCCGATTATGCCTTCCCAGCCTCGGGCGCGCACCTGGTCGCGGATACTGGTCCTTGCGTCCCCACCTTCTGACAACAGAAAACATCGAAGAATTCCAAGTTCGATGGCAAAATGTGACCCGACAGCGGCGAAATTTTCCAAACTGGATGACGTGGTGGCTTTCTTGTGCTAAGCCAAAAATAAAATCGTTCTTTCGATGGAAATCTCACGAGGCGTTCAGCGAGTTCCACGCAGTACATCAACGGCTATACGCCCAGCTGCAGCGAGCGTACGATGATTATTACCAGAATCCAGCAATATTAACTACTATCAATCGTGTGAAAGCACAAATGCTCGCGCATCAGCGAAAATTTTCGCAAAACTTCATGCGCATAAACGACACCTATATCGCCGGAGAAAGCATCAGCACATTCCAGCTGGGAGAACGGCAGAGGAAAAAAACGTCATTACGGAGCTACACGGGGAAAACGACGAAATATTAAACACCTCTGAAGCAATCGAAAATCATTTGTTTCAATACTTCAAGGACCTCTACACGGCGTCAGCGGTAAACGAGGAAGCGAGGCAACCGTTCCAATGCAATCGAGCCGTACCTGAAAATGATATCTCCAATGAGGCTTGTATGGCTGAAATAACAACAGCAGAAATCCTGGGATCCATACGATCGTCGGCCAAAAGGAAAGCTGCTGGCAGCGATGGGATACCTGTCGCATTTTACCAACGCACATTCAACGTGATACATCGAGAGCTGAACCATGTACTGAACGAGGCGATGACAACCGACTTCCCACAAGATTTTGCCAACGGCGTGATCGTGCTAGTGCGAAAAAGAGGAACGACAAACACTGCACGAGGATATCGCCCGATCAGTCTGCTAAATGCAGATTTCAAAATCCTCAGCCGAATCCTAAAGGCACGACTTGAACTGATAATAAAATCGCGACGAATACTGAGTGATGCCCAAAAGTGTTGCAACGACGGGCACTCAATTTTCGAAGCCACTCTTTCTCTGAAAGATCGAATCGCTGAGCTGTGGGCGCGAAAGAGAAGAGGGAAACTGATAAGCCCACGCTTTTGATCGAGTGTCCCTGTCTTTCCCGCACGAAACTATGCGCCAGCTGGGAATAAACCCGGCTTTCGTAAATGTGTTGAAACGAATAGCAGAGCGATCGTCTTCTCGACTGTTGGTAAACGGGCATCTCTCCGAACGTTTCTCTATTGAACGATCGGTTCGACAGGGAGACCCGATATCGATGCTGCTTTTCGTCATCTATCTTCACCCACTTCTCCAACAGCTGGAGCGGCGTATCGGTACCGATCTGGTGGTAGCATACGCTGATGATATCTCAGTGATCGTCACCAATACACAGGTAATTGAGGAAATCAATGAACTATTTGATCGGTTTGAAAAGACTGCTGGCGCAAAATTGAATCGTAATAAAACTGTTGCGATTGATGTCGGGCTCAGTGATGGAGACCCATTAATTGTACCTTGGCTGCAAACAGCAGAAAAAGTTAAGATTCTGGGTATATATATTTCGTAAATTCAATACGAGCCATGATAAAAATTAATTGGGACACACTGGTAACAAAATTCACTCAGCAACTATGGATACATTCGTTGTTTTGCTTTCGTCTCGATTAGACGCAAATTGTTTATCTCCGTTTGAGTTCGCAAAATAACAATACACGAGTTATCGTACGGGTGTTTTTTTGTCGATTAGTTCTTGTGTTGCGCGATAACAATAGCCTGTTGTATATCGGCAGAAACATCTGCACACTGGTAGGGGCAGGCTACCCCGCCAGTGATTCGATACGCAGCTGATATATCAGCAAGAATAATTCTCCCGCACCGCTGTTACCCCGCTAGCAGCACGGACCACCATACGATCAAGCGAGTGGAAGTCAACTACAAGTGGCATCTACAAGGTCGCGTGTAAGATACGGCCACTGTGTCACAACACGAAGCTGGATCGTCATTGTTTGTTCTGCGGAGACACTCGATTAATCCAACTATCAGCCGTGAGGTCGTGACTTAGACGTTCGATGAAGTATTACATTTAGAATTTTTACTATAATTATCAATATTATTACTATGTTATAATATTATTATTAATATTATTATTGATATTATTATTATTGTTATTATTATTATTATTATTACTACAATTATTATTATTATTATTATTATTATTACTATTGTTATTAGTATTAGTATTACTGTCTTTTCTTTTATTTGATCCATTGTAGATTGAAAAATTGTTTTTAAAATTTAATATCAACCACTTGAACCCCCCCCCCCCCTCATATTCAAATATTTATCGTTTGTGTGCGGTAGAGCGTAACGCTCCCGCAAAAAGGACGACATGCAGGTGCAACTTTTCCTGGATGTGGAAACAAACGGGGAAGAAATTGAAATTTCTCCCATCAGCTCACCCCTACCTTCCCCTGTGCCCTCCCCTTTGCCAAGTCCTGTACCAAGAGTACCGGAAGTACGGGTAAAAGCTTACCCAGATGCCGCTGGCGGTCCCTACGTTGTTTTTTTCCAGCCCATAAAGAAGCCATCGAATATTATTCAAATTGGCAAAGACCTGGCAAAACATTTTTCGGCCGTAACCGAGATTACGAAGGTGAGGCCGAACAAACTGCGAGTTGTCGTGAGTAGCTTGAAGCAAGCAAACGAAATTGCTGGCTACGAGCTCTTCACGAGAGAGTATCGCGTGTACATCCCTGCCAAGGATGTAGAAATCGACGGTGTGGTTACCGAGGGGAATCTCACTGTCGATGACATTTTGCGTCATGGAGTTGGCTGTTTTAAAAACCCCTTGATGCAAAGTGTAAAGATATTGGATTGCAAGCAATTGCATTCAGTATCCATCGAAGAAGGGAAGAAGAAATTCCTCCCTTCGGATTCCTTCCGAGTAACATTCGCCGGATCCGCGCTGCCGAACTACGTCCGCTTGGACAGGGTTCGTCTACCTGTACGCCTGTTCGTACCGCGGGTCATGCATTGCCAAAACTGTAAGCAGTTAGGTCACACAGCCACCTACTGCTGCAACAAGGCACGCTGTAGCAAGTGCGGAGGCAATCATGCTGAGAACGCTTGCAGTGGGGATACTGAAAAGTGTCTTTATTGCGAGGGAACTCGGCATGACCTTCCGGCATGTCCCGCGTACAAACAGCGCGAGGAAAAAATTAAGCGTTCCCTTAAGGAACGATCAAAGCGCTCTTTTGCAGAAATGCTTAAGAGGGCTGAGCCACCCTTGACAGGAAACATCTTTTCCTTCTTGCCAACTGATGAGGGTACATCTGACGATCCCGTCGAAGGGTGTTCCTATGCCTTGCCAGAGGGATCTAGGAAGAGGAGAATGCTCAACTCTCCTAATCTTTCTCGCAAAGGTCGTAAGAGACCCCTAGCGGAATGACCAATAAGACAACACCATAAGGAAGCGGTGAAGAAAAACCGAAGCAAGTACCCCCCGGTTTTAATTTCAAATCAAACCAGGAGTACCCACCGCTTCCTGGGGCACCAAAAACCCCTCGTGCACCCATTTCTCGATCAGAAGATAAAAAAGAAACAGGGTTCATAAAATTTTCTGATATTGTGGACTGGATATTTAAAACATTCAACATACCAGATCCCCTACAAAATATTCTTCTTGCCCTTCTTCCTACAGTGAAAACCTTTTTGAAGAAACTAGCAGCAACTTGGCCCCTCATTTCAGCTATAATATCTTTCGATGACTAATACGGCGAAAGAGGTTAGGAATTTTTTCACTGTATTACAGTGGAATTGCAGAAGTATCATCCCCAAATTCGATTTATTTTCTCATTTGATGAATACATACAATTGTGACGCATTCGCGCTCTGTGAAACCTTTCTCAATTCGAACGATCAACTCAATTTCCACGATTTTAACATTATTCGTCGAGATCGAGACTCACACGGTGGAGGGGTACTTTTAGGGATCAAAAAGTGCTATTCTTTTTTCAGAATCGACCTCCCCTCGATCTCGAATATTGAAGTTGTTGCCATTCAAACGAATTTGAATGGAAAAGACCTTTGCCTTGTTTCGTTATATATTCCCCCATCCGCGCGGATTGAACAAAAGCAACTCCTTGATATATCAGAATTGCTTCCCGCACCTTTTATGATTTTGGGAGATTTTAACTCTCACTGTTCGCTATGGGGGTCGCTGTACGACGACAACCGATCTTCTTTAATTTGTAACTTGATCGACGACTTCAATATGACACTTTTGAATACTGGGGAAGCGACACGTGTACCTAATCCTCCAGCACGTGAAAGCGTGCTTGACCTATCCCTCTGCTCGACATCACTAGCGTTAGATTGCCAGTGGAAAGTAATCAACGATCCCCACGGTAGTGATCATCTTCCAATCGTTATATCAATTGCTAATGGTTCAACTCCCCCGAACCCAATCAATATTTCCTACGACCTTACACGTAATATTGATTGGAAGCGTTATGAGTCTATTATAGCGGAATCTATCGAGACTCACGAGGAACTTCCTCCGGAGGAAGAATACGCGTTCTTAGCTGGTTTGATAATCGACGCCGCGACTCAAGCTCAGACGAAACCGATACCCGGGGTAACGATTAGACAGCGCCCTCCCAACAAATGGTGGGACAAAGAGTGCTCTGAGCTGTACGTGCGAAGGTCCGCGGCGTATAAGGACTACCGGGAGTACGGCACTGTCAACCTGCTTCGAAAGTACGAGGCACTGGGCAGGCAGATGAAGAGCTTAGTAAAGGCGAACAAACGCGGGTACTGGTGGCGGTTCGTAAACGCGTTGTCGAGGGAAACAGCGATGAGCACTCTTTGGGATACCGCCAGGCGCATGCGGAACCGTGACGTTTCGAATGAGAGTGAGGAGTATTCAGATCGCTGGATACTCGATTTTGCCAAAAAGGTCTGTCCGGACTCTGTACCGGAACAGAAAACCTTTCGCGACGCGTTTATAGTAACTACGGAAGAGCCTCCATTTTCGATGTTGGAATTTTCAATGGCTCTCCTGTCGTGCAACAATAAGGCTCCAGGGTTAGATAGAATAAAATTCAACCTGTTGAAGAATCTACCCGACTCTGCAAAAAGACGCTTGTTGAATTTGTTCTACAAGTTTCTTGAGCTAAATATCGTTCCGCATGACTGGAGGGAGGTAAAAGTCATTGCTATTGGGAAACCCGGGAAACCTGCCTCTGATCACAATTCATATAGGCCGTTTGCGATGCTCTCTTGCCTCCGGAAATTAATGGAGAAAATGATCCTCTTACGGTTAGACAAATGGGTCGAAACAAACGGTTTACTTTCAGATACTCAATTTGGCTTTCGCCGGGGCAAAGGGACGAACGATTGCCTAGCGTTGCTTTCTACTGAAATTCAATGACCAATAAGACAACACCATAAGGAAGCGGTGAAGAAAAACCGAAGCAAGTACCTCCCGGTTTTAATTTCAAATCAAACCAGGAGTACCTACCGCTTCCTGGGGCACCAAAAACCCCTCGTGCACCCATTTCTCGATCAGAAGATAAAAAAGAAACAGGGTTCATAAAATTTTCTGATATTGTGGACTGGATATTTAAAACATTCAACATACCAGATCCCCTACAAAATATTCTTCTTGCCCTTCTTCCTACAGTGAAAACCTT